>NC_136805.1:2049763-2180026 GCF_951216825.1 Electrona antarctica | reverse complement strand
AGTTATAGTTAACTAATAAATAGTCTCAGGTGGCCACATTGTCGCCCACCATCTCCCCACTTTTAAATGTGGGACAGAGGTTCTGCTCTGGGATCCAGGGAGAGCGTGTGTGTGTGTGTGTGTGTGTGTGTGTGTGTGTGTGTGTGTGTGTGTGTGTGTGTGTGTGTGTGTGTGTGTGTCTGTGTGTGTGTGTGTGTGTGTGTGTGTGTGGTTTCACGTTGATCGGACCGGAGATTAGCCGTTCACTAAGTGCTTGCGGTCTCCGAGGCTAGCTGACAGACACACGTACACACGGAGGGACTGACGGACACGGACAGACAGGGTGCAAAACATACAGCCTCGACCAGGCTGAGGGCAATTACCTTGACGAGGAGCGTCCACTGTCCGAGTTGGAGTGTCCGTGGTGGCCGGTGGTGTGCGGCGGCGGCGGTGGTGGCACCATGTTTTTGAAGGGTTCCAGGTGGCCCCGGGGGGCCTCGGTGGATCCCAGGCCGTACTCCAGGTGGCCCCGGGGGGCCTCGGTGGACCCCAGGCCGTAGGCGGTGCTGCTGTAAGGGGGCGGGCTGGACAGGGAGCACGCTTATTATAGTTACCGAAAACTAACGAGATCACAAAAAATAAAATAAATAAAAACTAGAATAAAATAAAGTATAAATAAATAAACTAATAAACAAACTAATAAACAGTTTATGTTAAAGGGATTGTGACATAAATTTCAGTTTTCTGGCTCAAACAATCTGATTGTCCTGCTGTTTATGATGTAAGAGCCTGCAAATTTGCCAGCCAATTTCACCTGTTTTCATTGCAGCTCAAAAGGCTTCCAAACCCCAGAGAAAATCCCCACACCCCACAGAAAATCCACTGAATGTTCAAAGTGTAATTGAGGTCATAAAAAAGAAAAAAATGAAAATGAATGTCACGCAAACTATAACTAACTGAAACTGTATTGTGTGTTTACAAAACTATAACTAAAACCAAGTGAAACGGTAGACAAAATGCCCTTAGTTTTAATTTTTGTCAATTTATTTATGAGCTTTTATGAATTATATGAATTCTGTACCAGTTTTCCACCAGCTGTCGGCACCACCTTACGGTACCTTGTGGTCTAGTGACTTCCGTCACTTGTTTACAATCTGACAAATAACCGCAAGTATTACAAAAAACCTAAAACACTAAAACTTTCAAAAACAAAAAACTAGCAAATCCACTAGAAACAAATGAAAACTAAGTGAATTAAAAGTAAAAACGAACTAAAACTAAAATGAAAAATGCCAAACTGTTGTTAACCTGGGCAGGGAGTCGGACATGGAGCAGGTCTGGATGCTGCGTACTCCTCCGCTGTAGGGGGCGCCGCTGTGCTTCTCCGCAGGGCTGTCAACCATCAGTCAACAGTTTGTTGACGATCAATTGTCGTAAAAATAAATGCGATTAGCACCTTAATTGTGTGTCGTCACATTAGAACCTATACCTAACAGGGGTGCACATTAGAACCTATACCTAACAGGGGTGCACATAGCTGGTGCGCAAGGGAAGCGTGCATCCATATTCTGGGGAACACCTTTCGCAGGAAAATAGCAGATCGGCTATTTTCAGCCAAGATACGTAAAGGTTTCATGACCTCAATTACACCCACACAACCTGAACTTAGAACATTCAGTGGATTGTCTGTGGGCTTGGGGTTTTCTCTGTCTGTTCTGAAGCCTTTTGAGCTGCAATGAAAACAGGAAAAACGCCTCAACAGTGACATCTGCTGGAAAATTCCTATGTCATATTATGGGATGTGTGGACTCTTACTGTGCATCACAGTCCACAGGAAAACCAGAGCGTCTTGTTTGAGCCAGAAATCCCCAGACCACAGAAAATCTACTGAATGTTAAAAGTTCAGGTTTTTCAGGCGCAATTGAGCTCAGAAAACAAAGAAAAATTGTCACAATCCCTTTAATGTAGAGCGAAAACAGACAAGACACTATCCCTGAGGGACTCCGCCGAGTCCGCTCCAATGCCAGGCTTACTTGTCGGGGGTGGAGCCTGGCGACACCGCCCGATGGGCGGGGCTGAGCAGGTTCAGGTTGCTCTGGCTGTCCGACAGGCCGCTGCTGGTGGTGGTGATGGTGGTGTTGGCGCTCCCGTGGCGCGGGGACAGGTACTGCATGGCGGCGTGGCGGCCCTTGGGGACGACGGGTTTGAAGGCGGTGGGACGCACCAGCGTTTTCTCCATGTTCTAAAGAGAGACGAACACGACAATTCAACCTGTTTCTATTCTCCATGTTCTGAAGGGCCTTCCTCGGCCCCACCCCTCTCACATTGTTTATATTATTTGTGTTTAGTTTCCAAGATGGCCGCAGCACCAGGAGGGGGTGGGGCGGAGGTGAGTGGGCGGGGTCGACATATGCCCTTACTGGGCTGCATTCAAGACACTTGCCTTGTGTCTGACACCTGACTTGTGTCTGAACACAGCTTTGATTGATGTGTTCTGCCCCCCCTCCTCCCCCCCATCAAAGAAAATGGTTGGTCAAACCATATGGGCTTCCATTGGAAATGCATTGGAGCGGCCATTATATACAGACACAAGACACACGCAAGACAGGTGTCTTCAATGTGTGAACGCAGCCCAGTAAGGCTCCCCCCTCCTGGTGCTGCGGCCATCTTGGAAACTAAAACACAATATAAACAATGGGAGAGAGGCGGGGCCGAGAAAGGCCCTTATTCAATCTGTTTTCATTCTCCATGTTCTGAAGAGAGAGGGTCACGACAACGGGCTCTATTATGCACAGAATAACACTTCCTACGTCCGGGCAGCTTCCCTACTTCCTTCCCAGGTGTTTACCGATGATACAAATTAACCCATTTTGACCTGAGATCAGATTCTAAAAATGTCTTCTACATCCTGACAGTTTTCTGAAAAAGCTATGTTTCTATGTCAGTCGTTCTTCGATTTTCAAAAACAGCAGACCTACAAGCTCGTAGCGCGCCACTCGGTGGCGCGCTACGAGCTTGTAGATCTGCTATTTTTCAATAGCTAAAGCATAACATAATGCTAACACCAAAAGGGGTTCCCGCACAAAATGGGTTAAGGCTCTGTTCCATTTAGTGTGCAGTGATTCTCAAACCTTTTAATTTCAAGGAACCCCATAATTCTGAGCTTGTAGATCGGCATCAGTCCTAAATGGGTCAAAAGCCTCACCTTCTCCAGTTTTCCAGACACGGGGATAAGTCGGGGAGGCGGTCCTCCCACGTTGGACCCGCCCCCCAGCCCCAGTGGCCCCTCCCCCTTCACCTCGTCTGCGTCGCTGCTGGTAGGGCTGGCGGGCATCACGTGGTTGTCATTCCAGTCCCCTGCAGATAGGGGGTGTAGCAGTTAAACCAAACCGATTCTATCCATTATAAAATGTGACCAGATTTGACTGAGAGACTGCCATCGCGCAAATTCCAGCTTTTCACCAGAGGAGAAAAACTTTTATTTATTTATTTTTCCAAAATGAGTTAATAGCACAGGCAGACGCTTCACATACTAGAGCATGTCTGAAATAAGTGTCTAGAAATAAGCTAGGTGTAATGTTAGAGACCACAGAAGTGAACCTTTCAAAGCCTGTTTTCTCAATTTGCTGTTTTCTGCAAGACATTACTCTATAAGCCATATCTCCAAAACTGGTGGGTCAAACTGAACAACCAATGTCAATTTGAAGCTATGATTCCCTACTTTCATATGACAAGAAAAAACGAAAATTCAAAAAAATCCAATGGCAGTCCCTCAGTCAAATTTGGTCACAAATAGTCTTCAGGTAGCTGTAATTTACATAATTGCATAATCTTCATCCAGGTAAGTGTGTAAGTGACATACCTACACAGTATCCATTCCATCAAAATAAAGGGCAGGTTACAACACTTTTTGTGTTGTTTTTCTTCTTCCTAATTATTTGTTGGGCCCAAAAACAAGTGTAGTAAACCGTCCTGTTTCCTGTTTGTTTTCTGTCTATGTAATTGTATGTACAAAAATCACACCCGTGTGAACTGAGTAGTGTAAGGTCTTATATAGACTTATCAGCTGTGGTCTGACGTAATGTCTGACGTAATGAAATCACACCCGTGTGAACTGAGTGGTGTAAGGTCTTATATAGACTGATCAGCTGTGGTCTGACGTAATGTCTGACGTAATGAAATCACACCCGTGTGAACTGGATGACCATAGCAACCGTGCTCATTTTTTGAGCACAGACAGACACGTAAACTAACAAAGCCAGTTGTAGGAGTGGTTTACACCACTCAAAAATAGAAAAATCACACCCGTGTGAACTGAGTGGTGTAAGGTTTTATATAGCATGATCAGCTGTGGTCTGACGTAATGTCTGACGTAATGAAATAAGGTAAGGTATTATGTAGCCTGATCAGCTCTGATCTGACGTAATGAAATCACACCCGGATGTGATTTCACAACTGGCTTTTTCTGTGCAGAGAAAATGACCATGGTTGCTACGGTCATCCAGTTCACCCGGGTGTGATTTAATTACGTCAGAAATTATTTTGAACATAGCAACCATGCTCATTTTTTTCTGGACACAAAAGCCAGTTGTAGGAATGGTTTACACCACTCAAAAAGAAGCATAACAATATGTACTGCATTTTCCCCTGTCTATACCCCTCTTCTATGCTGAATAAAAAACTTTAAATTGAAAAAGTAGGAGTAATTGACACATACCTACATAGTCCTGGTTAAAGTATAGGAGTAATTGACACATACCTACATAGTCCTGGTTAAAGTATAGGAGTAATTGACACATACCTACATAGTCCTGGTTAAAGTATAGGTGTAATTGACACATACCTACATAGTCCTGGTTAAAGTATAGGTGTAATTGACACATACCTACATAGTCCTGGTTGAGGTAGGCGTAATTGCACTCCCTGTCCAGACTCTTTCCGGCGGTCAGCCTCCGGGCCGGCGGGGTGCGTCCGCGGCTCAGCACCAGGGGGTCCTGGCTGGGCGAATCAGAGCCCACCGTGTGCCGGCGGACCCTCTCCCTGCGGGGGGGGGGGGGGTGGGGGGGGGGGGGGGTACATTTGGGTTGAGCGTTCACTTCACAAATCAGAATAGACTCCATTGACACGTGACAGGTTTAACCCATTTTGGGCGGGAACCCCTTTTGGTGTTAGCATTATGTTATGCTTTTGCAAAAAAAACACTCATTGGGCTTAAAACGGCAATGCCCACCAAATGTGCTGACATCATCAATTTGTGATGACGGCATTGGCCGCTTTTAGCCCAATTAGTGTTTTTTTGCAAAACTAATGCTTGGAATGGATTCAGCATCATGAAAACCCCCTAGTTTGACATGTCACATGCTACATAAAGCATGATGACATTTTTAATATTTTGCCTTCTATAGGTTGTAATTGGTATGGTCACATATTATGCCAATTATGAAAATTGCTCAACATATGCAAGTTAGCATCCGGCAGTTTCTACATGCTGGGGATCCATACTAAACATTTCTAACATAAAACCTTGGTGTACTCAACATGTCCGGGTTCACAATGGGGCTCTATGGGCTGGCTAGACTATGTAGGTATGCTAGTACCTGTTAGTACGTCGGACCAAACACATGCACGCGTCCCACATTGTAACTGGCAGGCATCAGTGTTCAAATGCCCCAATAGTTATAGTCCTCCACTAGTTGGCTTTCTGTTCTAAAGCTCTCTCATTGTCTCTTTAGGTGCAAGATGTGTCTTTAAGCCTGTTAAAATAACATGATAAATAGGACGCCCGCTGGCCTAGCGGTACAGGCACATCATGCCACATATAGGCTCTGGCCTGACAGCGCGTCAAGTGTTCGAGTCCCGTTCATGACGACCTTTGCTGCATGTCTCTCCCCTTCTCTCTCTGTCTCCCTCTTTCCTGTCTCTCTTCACTTGATATGATCGATAAAAGGCAGAAAAGCCAAAAACAAATCTTTAAAAAATGAATAATGACATGAGAAATACATTACAGTACCAAGTCGGCCATATTCATACCAACCATGACCACAATTTGCAGAGACTCCAGAGGGGTTTAATAACAAAATTATAGGCAATATTAGGCATCATATGACATCAAGGCAGTTAAATAGTTGTCCCACACAAGCGATACTTATGTCCCTCAAATGAACCGTTTGGATCTGGGGTCAGCCTACCCAGAGCCTTAGATATAGACAGAGTCACGCAAACTGCGTTCACTTCATGGGGCTGCAGTCCAATGGTGGCTCTCCTACATAGTCTTCTATTGAGAATAGGGACAACAATTAGGGACACGTCCTGGACCGGAAGTAGGCAGAAATGCATTGGACCCAGGCGGCAACAGCCCAGCTGTAATTATCTTAAATCCCTTTATTTTAAATTGTTTTGTAGTAATAGTACAACATAAACATTAAAAAGACTTTAGTTGTTACTGTACAATACTTTTAAACAGTTAAAATAGCTCTTGTTTGCGCCGCCCTCGTTGAAAACAATGTATTTCCAACTCCAGCTTGTCTCAGTTCAGGCTGCATGAACAGCAGCGCTGGGTTTCTGGCCCCTCAATGTCGTAACTCTTCTATTAGATGGCTCTGACCCTACCTACTGTACCTGTCGCCGTGCGTCTCGGCGCCGCTGGTCTGGTAGTGGCGGTCGTGGTAGGGGGCGTGGCTTGTCCGTGCTGCGATCAGGCTGCCGACGGATCCCATTGGCTCCAGGGAGGAGGGGGGAGGAGGAGGAGGAGGGGGAGGGGAGGAGCGAGGGCCCGACGGGTGTCGGCCGCGGCGGCCCGGGCTGTGATGCTGCTCAGAGGCGATGAGGGGGAGAGGCTGAACCAGAGCCATGATGGAGGCTGCTCAGCGGGACCGCCGCGCTCTCTGGAAGACACAACCACAGGAACACAGGGTGAGACACACATACACATCAAAGGGGGCTTCAGCCCCTGCCCTTTTACCCGTCTGTAAAACAACTGCCCTTTCCACTAGACCACAAATGAAGCATTTACTACATGGTGAAAGAAATGCAAAATGCCACTCCTCTCCTTTCCATGCCATGCTGGAAGGCAGCATTCAGGAGAATTGCTTTTTTTCCGAAGTAAAAACCAGATGCCTGAACCACCTCAGCTGCTCCTTTCTGAACCACCTCAGCTGCTCCTTTCTGAACCACCTCAGCTGCTCCTTTCTGAACCACCTCAGCTGCTCCTTTCTGAACCACCTCAGCTGCTCCTTTCTGAACCACCTCAGCTGCTCCTTTCTGAACCACCTCCTTTCAGATGCCTGAACCACCTAAGCCAGTGGTTCCCAATCTTTTTCATGTCAAGGACCCCCAAATTGACACTATTTAGCCCGCGGACCCCCATTTGAAAACATATGCCAGGGACCCCCATAAGAGATGATTTGTATGGCTCTAGCAGTGATTCTCAACCCGTTTAATTTCAACGGGGCCCCGTTTAACGACATTTATATCTCTGGGACCTCAATTTATATTGTAAAATCAATGTTAATTTAACTTTGAGCGAGTACAAATGGAACCAAATGGACCCGTTAGGGTCCATTTGGTTCCATTTGTACTCGCTCAGAGTTACAGACCCATAAGGGTCCATTTGGTTCCTAATTATCATTTAGCTGGGGACCACCTGGAACTCTCTCAGGGAACCCTGGGGGTCCCCGGACCCCACTTTGGGAACCACTGACCTCAGCTGGCTCCTTTCCAGGCGAAGAAGCAGCGGTTCTACTCCGAGTCTCTCTCGTGTGACTGAACTTCTCACCCTATATCTCTAAGGGAGATGCCAGCCACCCGTCGGAGGAAACTCATTTCGGCCGCTTGTATTCACAACCTTATTCTTTGGGAGACCCACAGGTCCCACACACACTTCATGACCATAGGTGTGAGTAGGAACAACGACGGTAGACAGAGATATTTGACCTCTGGCTCAGCTCTCTTCTGCAGTTCAGACACTGAACTGCAGTCGCTGTACCGCATGGTACAGCGACTGCAGTTCAGTGTCTGTGATGATTGGAAGTCGACCATATATGGATGGAGGCGATGCTTCCTGTACCCGTGATCTGAATCCTGAAACACTTGTGCATCTTCTAATGTGTTGTGTGCAAGAATTTAAAAGTTCAATGTGAACGCAAATAAAGATGTTAAATAAATGTGTGTGCAAGGTACAGTACTAGGAAGATCAGTTTCGATTCAGGAATGCAAGCACGGTGTGGTGCAAGTCCACCAGAAGGCGCCGTTCCAGGACTGTTCTGGAGGAGAGAGACCACACACAGACCTAGCAGACATAATATGGACTCCAGACAGTGTGCAGACACCATGCAGGGTTCACTGCACGCACGCACGCACACGCACATGCACACGCACACACACACACACACACACACACACACAGGGCCCATCCAAGCGGCACTGACGTGCGCTGTGGGCCCAGCGGTAACTACAGTCATTACATTTACTCAAGTAGTGATACTGACACTTCATATCCTTCCACTGAACTACATCTCAGAGATGTTTAATGTATTGGACGTATTTTTTACTTCACTACAATTATTTGACTGCTTTAGTTATCAGTTACTTTGCAGTATAGACGTTACGTATCAGTTGGAAACCAAGGTTCAAGGTTCAATTTTATTAGTGTCCCAAAAGGGCAAAAGGTTTTACAGCAGTTCATAAGGCTTGAAACACATATGCATACATCAATCAAACCAAACTTATTGCTGCTGGTCGCTAGCGTGCGCTGCGCCCGGCCTACTTGCATCTTCAGAAGAAGAAAGAACCTTGTATGTTCAAGACGGTTACTTTTCAGGATTCAAATTCAGAAGCATCAACATTAGCAGATCTACAAGCTCAGAATGTGCCGCTTCTTTGCACCTCGTTTTGATTTTCAACTAGGACGTTAAAATAAACAGAGATAACCTCTAAAGCACTATTTTATAGTTTGGACAAAAACAAAATAGTATACTATAGGCAAGTATATTTTGATGCCATCATCTTTGGTACTTTTACTCAAGTCAAATGTTGAACACAGGTGTTTTACTTAAGAGCACAGAGTAGTTCTACATTGGAGTATTGCTACTTTTATTTAAGTCAAAAACAATCAGAGTAGTTTTCCCACCAGTGCTGGCTGGGGGGGTTCCTTGGCTGCCGTGCATGCATGTGACAGCGCGGGGCACAGGGTCACATTTCACCCACAGCAGGTCCAAATGCTTCCTGACACGATGGCGTTTTATTTGTGCTGACGGCGACAAAGGCCGCTGTCAGCGCGCATCTCGTCATGCATCCCCGGCCGGTGGTCGCTGCTAGCTTCACGTCTTACATGTATTACGCTTTTGGAGCGCCGGGCCTCCATGGCTACAGGGAACCCCACCTGGCCACCAGGACTCCATGGCTACAGGGAACCCCACCTGGCCACCGGGACTCCATGGCTACAGGGAACCCCACCTGGCCACCAGGACTCCATGGCTACAGGGAACCCCACCTGGCCACCAGGACTCCATGGCTACAGGGAACCCTGCTTGACCCCCCATCACTGCAGGGAAACCTAAAAAAGGGTTCCCGTTAGAGACCTGATGGAGTTTTTTGTCACTCGGAACCCACAAATCCATTATCGGCCCGCTATACAACCGCATCATCATATTTATATTAACCCCACCATCCACCAACCACGGTTACCCACGGCAACCACGGCTAAATCCGCCATCCGCAGGTCTCTACGTTCCCGTCCTGAGGTTTGAGAACCACGAAGACTGTAAGTGTTACAGTAGACTGGAACAACAGAATGGAATGTTATATTGATGGGGGTGAAGAGGTATGTGCGTGCGTGCGTGCGTGCGTGCGTGCGTGCGTGCGTGCGTGCGTGTGCATTACGACACATACCAGCACAACAGATATCATATCAGCACACAGACGGACCAAGCTGAGGTTGAGTCATAGATTGGGGGCTGCAACTACCATTACATTTACACTTGGGAGAAACAGAGAAGTGCACTCCATGGATTTACACACACACATGCTGTCGCACGCATGCACCGCGCGTGCACACACACAGATACACATTTGAAATATTTATTTATGTCCACATAAACAGAAGTATACAAAGAGTGCCTTGTACAGTACAAAAGATGTAGCCACAGTGCCAGTGCAGTCAGACAATAGGAGAACAGACCAGTTACAGTACAGTCCAAATGCTCGTCGAACACAGCAGACGTAAATCATGGAATAGAGGAAACTAGAAAAAGTGCCCTTCTGGGCACAGGTCTCCACCAGGAGGATAGGAGTGTGTGTGATGTTTGGCAAAATGTTTATGAGTAATATAATCATGTTTTGTGTGTGTGTGTGTGTGTGTGTGTGTGTGTGTGTGTGTGTGTGTGTGTGTGTGTGTGTGCGTGCGTGTGTGTGAGACACAGCTTGGCCTGTTGTAGCGCCACCATGAGGCTGATTTGAAAACTGTCAAGTGGCATTTTTTCATCAGCCTAGTGGGAATATGCATGCACAGTTTCACCGAAATCGGACGCTGCGTTGAGTAGTTGTGGCGATTTGTACAAAACGGGTACCAAGTGGGCTACTCCTGAAAAGTTTAGAAGCCAATCGTAGGCAATGAAGGTGGATTACATGACTATGGAGAGCATGTGTACCGATTTGCGTGCAATTTGGATAACATCTGAAGGAGTAATATTAGAAAATGTGTTTTACATATGTCGGCCTCCTGGTGGCGCTATAAAGAGCAGATGTGAAAAATTCCAGGCAAAGGTTTTTCCTTGGCCTCTAGGGAGTTGGCATACAAAGTTATCCACAGATCCGTGCAGTTAGAGGTAAAAACACTTTTCGGCCAGTTATAGCGCCACCATGAGGCTGAGTTGAAAATGTTCACGTGGCATTTCTTCCTCGGCCGAGTGGGAATGTGCGTGCGCAATTTCACGGAAATCACACGATGTGTTCATGATTTGCAGCATTTTGTTTGAAACTGAACACTCCTGCGAACTTTGGAAGCCAATCTTAGCCAATCAGGATGGAGTCTGGGAAATCTGAAAGACCCGTTTGGTTGAATGGCTCTAGAGAGACTGTGTACCAATTTGCGTGATGTTTGGACAAGATCTGTAGGTGTACTGTCCAAAAACTTGTTTTGCACAAAGCGGCCTCCTGGTGGCGCTATAACAGGCCGTTCTGGAAATTTTGGGGCAGAGGTTCATCGTTGGCATCCAGGGAGTGTGTGTGCAAAATGTGGCATCGACCGGGTTAACAGTGGCGGAGATTAGCTGTTCACAGACGGACACACGGACACACGGACACACGGACGGACGGACACACGGACGGACGGACGGAGTGCAAAACATACTCTCTCCCCATGCCTTCTCCCCATGCCTTCGGCCTGGTGGAGACAACAACGCCTCCTCCTCCACATTGAGCGGCTGCCTTCCTATAAATAGCTGATACTGAGCAGTACCGTGCTAACTGCCTGGCCCTCCTTTTGGAGAGGCCGGACATTTGTAAGCCCCTCAACAACCAACCAACATCCCCTAGGCCAGTGGTTCCGGGGACCCCTAGGGGTCCTTGAGGGAGTTCCAGGGGGTCCCCAGCTAAATGATAGTTTGGAACCAAATGGACCCTTATGGGTCTGTAACTCTGAGAGTGTACAAATGGAACCAAATGGACCCCCAACGTCCATTTGGTTCCATTTTTCGCAGAGTTAAAATAACAGATTTTACAATATAAATTGGGGGTCCCAGAGATAGAAATGCCATTAAATGGGGGTCTGTAGACTAATGCATCTGGGGGTGCTTGACATTAAAAAGGTTGAGAAGCACTGCTAGAGCCGTAAACATCTTCTCTTATGGGGGTAACCTGGCATATCTTTTCAAACGGGGGTCTGCGGGGCTAATTAGTGTCAATTTGTGGGTCCTTGGCATGAAGAAGTTTGGGAACAACTGCCCTAGGGCTACCAAAGATTAAAACTAAACAGTCCGACATGCGGAAACAACGGTCTGACTACCGCTCGAACTGCACTGCTCCCGTGCTTGCGGTTATGTTTAGGTTAGGGTTAGAGATAGGTTGTCAATGTCGGACTAATGACCGTCTAACTAACCAATGACTGGACTAAACTAAAGCCTGCTGCACCCCTAAAAGTTTACATCTCTAGCCTCGCTGTTATAAAGGATAGAGAGCGGCCAGCCCCACCCCCTGCTATTCATTTCAATGGAAGTTGCTCAAGCACCTGGAAGAGCGGTCTATACTTCTGCATTTGACCACCAACGGTTGGTGGTCAAATGCAGAAGTGCTATAACGAGCGCTCAATGTTAAACCAGCGGTGCAGGGTTTCCTCGTGCTGAATGCAGGGACTCATGATGATGATGATGTCATAGACAGTGGGCGGTTCCCTGGCACAGAGATGAAGGGTCAGAGCCAGACAGGAAGCCCTGTCAGGTGTCTCTTCCTGTGTTATGGTTTAGTTTCTATGGCAACGCCACAACGCTGGAAGAGTCCGGTCTGTTTCCCACGAGGAGGACCGGCTCAGCCTCTGAAGTGGACTCATGGTGCGTTCACACCAGGCAGATGCAAAGATAGTCTACCATTCATTGTCAGTGGAAGCCAGCGACACGAAGAAGATGCAAAGATGCATCCAAACGTTTGTAGCTGCTGAAAAAGCTACAAAGCTGCAATAAAGATGAACTGGCTTCAACTTCGGATACAAAAGACACAAAGCGACAAATATGCTGTGATGCAGATGCAAAGATTACAGGATATTTGTCGCCCCTCTCATTCTGTGGACCTTAATGACTAAATTAATAGAAAAAACACAAATAAAAAGTATGGAATGACATCACAGGTCCTGTCCAATGTTGGGTGACTGGCTCCCCGGCTATATGTCAGTGGTTCTCAAACTATTTCATGTCAAGGAGCCCCAGAACGATATGTAGACCTACTGTAATTGGCTGTGGACCACCATCTCAAAATATGTTGTTCCAGGGACCTCCCAGAAGCAAAGACTTGACTTACAAACATTCGCTCTGAAAGAATATATATTCAAAGATTTGCGCCACATTTTCAAGATTTAAAAAAAAAAAAGCGATCTGGTTTGATATCATTATAAAGGGACCTAAAGACGTGTATACACGTGCAAGGACCCCCATGGTTTGATTAGAAAAGATAATTAGTGTTAAGTAATAATTTACTGAACAGCACTGTTCAAACACCTCCTTTCATAGGAAATCCAAACAGCATTTCCTTCCTGTCCTTTTGTGCATTTCCTCTGCTTTGAGCCTCGTCCAGCCTCTCCTTAACCCGTTTAGACCCGAGGCCGCGTCTGTGTCGCCTCATCATGGCGTGTAACCATTATTTTAAACTTTAGCTGTTGAAAAATAGCAGATCTACAAGCTCATATCGCGGCACTACAAGCTTGTAGATCTGCTATTTTTGAAAATAAATCATGAAAATGTGGCGCAAATCTTTGAATATATATTCTTTCACAGCGAACATAGGGTGGCTGGAACGACATACTTTGAGATGGTGATCTGCGGCCATCTGCATCTGCATCTGTATCATTTCGGGGCGTGCTCGACATGAAATAGTTTGAGAAGCACTGACATAGAAACATAGGGTTTTTCAGAAAAAACTGTCAGGATTTAGAAGACATTTGAAGAAGCTGGCATCAGGTCTAAATGGGTTAAGGTGTCAGAAACTCAGAATGACTAAATACAGCAGGGGGGACGAGGAGGGGGACATCCCACCTCGGCTATATCAGCAGACACAGTACTGAATGAGGTTTGAGTGACGGGCCGGTAGTTAGTCCATGTCTCCATCATCAGCCAGCATCATTAGCGGTCCCCCCCCCCCCCCCGTCCAGTCTCCCCCCCCCCCCCTGCCCCCCCCCCCCCCCCCACCCCCCGGTCTCCCAGGGGACCACAAAGACACCGCCAGGGCTGTCCAAGTCCTGTCTTATACAGTGCCAACATTACACATGACCACCGGCCCACTAGGCCAGAGGGGCACCCAAACTGTACCATGCCAAGGCAGGACACCCCCCCCTCCCCCTCCTAAACTACACCATGCCAAGGAAGGGCATGGTACAGCCCCCACCCTCATACGTCCCGGTTTTGCTGAGAATGTATTCTGTTTGCTATAAAGCAGTGGTTTCCAACCAGTGGTCCTTGAGGAGGTTCCAGGTGGTCCCCATGGCTAAATGATGGAGAGCTGGGAGCCAAATGGACCTTATAGATCTTAAACTCTCTCAAGAGTTAGAATTTTGTTAGAAATATGCATTAAGTAATTAGTTAATTTATACAAGAAGTCCAAACAATTAGAGAATGTGGAAGAATTGTTATTTTGATCAACGTCTGCCTGTTATCTCTCCTTATGGTACATCAAAAGGTATCCAACGATAACAACATATTCTTCAGGTTTGTTGTCTGAGAGGCTAAACCTCATCAGATGGTGGTTCTGTGGCTCAAATGCTGAATAAATAATGGACCTTGATATGAAAAAGGTTGAAAACCACTGCTGGAGAGACTACTATAGCAATGATTACTATCACCATATAGAGTCATTTAACAGTTACTGAACACTAACCACTGCTGGAGAGACTACTATAGCAATGATTACTATCACCATATAGAGTCATTTAACAGTTACTGAACACTAACCACTGCTGGAGAGACTACTATAGCAATGATTACTATCACCATATAGAGTCATTTAACAGTTACTGAACAAATACAGCTATATGACAAAAAGAGCATCAACCAGGTGCTCGATGGAGATGCAAAACCTAATAATGTAAAGTAGGTTCTGGTGCTGCAAGGTTCAGTGGGACTAGAATACTAAAGACAAGGCGGCGATCTGAGAACCCAAAGGTTTAAAATGAGGAGGTGGATGAAAATAGATGTACTTTATTTAGAAAAGTTAAAATAAGCCGACATGTTTCGACTCTAACAGAGTCTTCATCAGGGTAAGTACTTGCCCTGATGAAGACTGGGCTGTAGGCCTACTATATGTCAGTGTTTGTAATTGATACATTTTGAAATGTGATGATTATTTTTCCTGCTGTTGGTAATGTGTCTGCAGTGAATGCAGCGTGTGCTGGACGCAGTGGACGGCTCTCTGTTGAAAGAGAGAGACGTTGAATCTCAACAGGGACTTTCCCGCTTTAAATTACGGTTTCAATCAAATGATCAAATGGCTGGCATCTCACGCAGGACACGCACGCAGCTGCCACATGGGTTTGGCTGCCGGTCAACGCATTAGGGACAAAGCAACAAGATGGATGATAAAACAGTAGACTAGAGTTATTGGCCATTATTTAAAAAGCTATGTTTCGACGTGGGCTCGTAGACTGGCTATTTTCGAAAATGTTAGTTAATTTGTATGAAATCTGTTTGCCCTCCAACGTCTGGCTTTTGGAAAATTACGTCATATGGCAGCCAAGTCTAGGGACTTTTAATGATCTCCGTATCTGTCTGTCCCCAGCTAAATGATAGTTAGGAACCAAATGGAACACGGGTCCATTTGGTTCCATTTGTACACTCTCTGAGTCAGATTTTAACAATATAAATTGGGGTCTCAGGGATAGAAATGCCATTAAATGGGGGTCCTTAGCCTAATGCAGGTCAAACTGGGGGGTCCTTGAAATTAAACGGGTTGAGAATCACTGCTAGAGCCGTACAAATCTTCTCTCATGGGGGTCCCTGGCATATCTCTTCAAATGGGGGTCCACAGGCTAATTTGGGGGTCCTTGACATGAAATTGTTTGGGGACCACTGCTCTAGAGTAAAGCTCAGGACCGAAGCCTTTGCACATAAGTTTATCTAGACTAGAGGAAAGCACTGTAGTCTCTATGCGTCTGCAGTCTGCTGCATGGACAGACTCTGTTTCCCCTCTGCTGTTGTCTTGACGATGGGGGGCCTCAACCAAAAAGGGGAGGGTTGTGGTGACAGAGACAGGGACCCCTCCTAAAGCCTCCAGGTTATTATTTCTCCATTTCCTGAGTAGTAACAGCGTTGGACGTGGAGGGTATCAGTGGGAATGAGTGATGGATGAAGGCCTGTAACCCCAACCCATAGACAGCAATCTATGCCAGCTATGTTAACGCCTGAGGCTGATTCTACAAATGCCTGCTAAGTCAGTAGCTCCCAAACGCCAAGGACCCCCCTTAGAAAAGGTTTGGTGCCAGCCTCTCAGAGGAAATCCAGGAAGGGAAGAAACTTATTTCTTTGCAAATGGATCGACACAAAGTGAACGGGGAAAGAGAGAGAGAGAGAGAAGTTTGTGTCAGCTGGCCACGGCTTTGTCTGGGAAAGTCCTTGAAGGTATTAGTGGTCACTCAGACAGAGTCAGTCACAGTCACTTAAAACACAAACACACACACACACACACACACACACACACACACACACACACACACACACACACACACACACACACACACACACACACACACACACACACACACACACACACACACACACACACACACACACACACACACACACACAGTCAGTCAGAAGAAGGAATGTATGTATGCGACACTTTAGCCTTTAATGTGGTCACAGAGAGCTCTGGTCAGCTGACATTGGTTGCTCAGAAGTAAAGCTTAAAACGGTCCCAGAGAAATGATTCCATTAAGCACTTTCAGACACTATTTTTGGGTCCGTGTCTTTAAAGGTGAACAGAACGAGAAGCATTCAGAGAATTTCACATCATAAACGACTACAAGAGGAGGCTCTGTTGGTCCTAAAGCTTTTAAGCTCCAGACCCACGAGGGGAATTCGGTCGGTGTCTCCCCGCCAGGACCCGGACTGGAGAAAACTTTAGTCTGACCTTTATTGTATGCTGGTACACCATATCTCCTTCCTGAAGGACCTCTTTAGTCTGACCTTATTGTATGCTGGTACACCATATCTCCTTCCTGAAGGACCTCTTTAGTCTGACCTTATTGTATGCTGGTACACCATATCTCCTTCCTGAAGGACCTCTTTAGTCTGACCTTATTGTATGCTGGTACACCATATCTCCTTCCTGAAGGACCTCTTTAGTCTGACCTTATTGTATGCTGGGACACCATATGTCCTTTCTGAAGGTAGCAACCTATATTCTCCATACAACACATGCTTATAGGGTAAATAATGGGAGCTTCAAGCAGACAATAGTTGAACTCTGGGAGAGAAAGAGGAGAGCCGCTTCATGTGATCCTGATGATTACGTCTGACAACCCGGTCATTTACGTCCAGACGTGGAATCGTTCGTACAACCGTGAGACGTCCGTGTTTACGCTCGTTTCAGCCAGGCTGTTAATATACTGATGATGACGCAGATGACAGGCGTGACGAGGTGACATTAGTCACACTTTTATCAAAGGTGCTTCACGCAAAGATCTGTGCATTACATCAACCCATTCACACACACATTCATACACCTTTACATAGACTGTGCATTACATCAACCCATTCACACACACATTCATACACCTTTACATAGACTGTGCATTACATCAACCCATTCACACACACATTCATACACCTTTACATAGACTGTGCATTACATCAACCCATTCACACACACATTCATACACCTTTACATAGACTGTGCATTACATCAACCCATTCACACACACATTCATACACCTTTACATAGACTGTGCATTACATCAACCCATTCACACACACATTCATACACCTTTACATATACTGTGCATTACATCAACCCATTCACACACACATTCATACACCTTTACATAGACTGTGCATTACATTCACCCATTCACTTCAAACACACATTCATACACCGATGGCAGAGGAAACCATGCCAGGTAACAACCTGCTCATCGGGAGTAATTAGGGGTTCAGAGTCTTGCTCAAGGACACTTTGACACTAACTCTGGGGGAGCCCACAGGGATCGAACTGGGAACCTTGTCAGCCGGATACCTAATCTTAGCCTGACAAAAACTATAGGGCTAAAATTAACCTATGGGTTTCTGTAGGACAACAATGGAAAAGGAGTCCCTGTGACTAATCCTTTTTAGCCTCACTAATCAATAACCTCTCACTAATCTAACATTACTCGAATTCCCAAGATGACACTTGGGACTAACGGGCAGCCCCCGTGAGATGATGTCGGGAGCACAGCAACATTAGGTTGGAGGTTTTGACCATCAACATAGACTGCATGCGTTGCACTCTGGACACGATACCCAGCTCTTATACAGGTCTGTAACGCAAGTTAGTTTGGGCGGATTTCTTGAAATGTAAAAGGTTTGAGAAGCAGTGAATTAGATAGAGCTTAACACACTGTTGACGACATGGGGAAATGTAGCCCACATTGTGGTCCTAACTAGACCCAGATGGCAAAGAGCACTGCTGGCTGACTGACAGCGCTGTACAGTGTGTAGGAGTGGACGCATGAGGCTCGCACACGCACACACAGTCGCGCACGCACGCACGCACACATGCACGCACACGAACACCCCCCCCCCCCCATGTGTCTGGACGGCACAAATTGCCGTGTATGCGTGCTCGGACATGTGTGAGAGCAGAGAAGCTAACGGCGCTATGAAAGACTCCTGTACACATTACGCTATCGCCCTCAGAGTATGAAAGACTCCTGTACACACTACGCTATCGCCCTCAGAGTATGAAAGACTCCTGTACACATTACGCTATCGCCCTCAGAGTATGAAAGACTCCTGTACACACTACGCTATCGCCCTCAGAGTATGAAAGACTCCTGTACACACTACGCTATCGCCCTCAGAGTATGAAAGACTCCTGTACACACTACGCTATGGCCCTCAGAGTATGAAAGACTCCTGTACACACTACGCTATCGCCCTCAGAGTATGAAAGACTCCTGTACACACTACGCTATGGCCCTCAGAGTATGAAAGACTCCTGTACACACTACGCTATCGCCCTCAGAGTATGAAAGACTCCTGTACACACTACGCTATCGCCCTCAGAGTATGAAAGACTCCTGTACACACTACGCTATCGCCCTCAGAGTATGAAAGACTCCTGTACACATTACGCTATCGCCCTCAGAGTATGAAAGACTCCTGTACACATTACGCTATGGCCCTCAGAGTATGAAAGACTCCTGTACACACTACGCTATCGCCCTCAGAGTATGAAAGACTCCTGTACACACTACGCTATCGCCCTCAGAGTATGAAAGACTCCTGTACACACTACGCTATCGCCCTCAGAGTATGAAAGACTCCTGTACACATTACGCTATCGCCCTCAGAGTATGAAAGACTCCTGTACACATTACGCTATGGCCCTCAGAGTATGAAAGACTCCTGTACACACTACGCTATCGCCCTCAGAGTATGAAAGACTCCTGTACACATTACGCTATGGCCCTCAGAGTATGAAAGACTCCTGTACACACTACGCTATCGCCCTCAGAGTATGAAAGACTCCTGTACACACTACGCTATGGCCCTCAGAGTATGAAAGACTCCTGTACACACTACGCTATCGCCCTCAGAGTATGAAAGACTCCTGTACACATTACGCTATGGCCCTCAGAGTATGAAAGACTCCTGTACACACTACGCTATCGCCCTCAGAGTATGACAGACTCCTGTACACACTACGCTATCGCCCTCAGAGTATGACAGACTCCTGTACACACTACGCTATCGCCCTCAGAGTATGAAAGACTCCTGTACACACTACGCTATCGCCCTCAGAGTATGACAGACTCCTGTACACACTACGCTATCGCCCTCAGAGTATGACAGACTCCTGTACACACTACGCTATCGCCCTCAGAGTATGAAAGAGTCCTGTACACACTACGCTATCGCCCTCAGAGTATGACAGACTCCTGTACACACTACGCTATCGCCCTCAGAGTATGAAAGACTCCTGTACACACTACGCTATCGCCCTCAGAGTATGAAAGACTCCTGTACACACTACGCTATCGCCCTCAGAGTATGACAGACTCCTGTACACACTACGCTATCGCCCTCAGAGTATGAAAGACTCCTGTACACACTACGCTATCGCCCTCAGAGTATGAAAGACTCCTGTACACAATACGCTATCGCCCTCAGAGTATGAAAGACTCCTGTACACACTACGCTATCGCCCTCAGAGTATGAAAGACTCCTGTACACACTACGCTATCGCCCTCAGAGTATGAAAGACTCCTGTACACACTACGCTATCGCCCTCAGAGTATGACAGACTCCTGTACACATTACGCTATCGCCCTCAGAGTATGAAAGACTCCTGTACACACTACGCTATCGCCCTCAGAGTATGAAAGACTCCTGTACACACTACGCTATCGCCCTCAGAGTATGACAGACTCCTGTACACATTACGCTATCGCCCTCAGAGTATGAAAGACTCCTGTACACACTACGCTATCGCCCTCAGAGTATGAAAGACTCCTGTACACACTACGCTATCGCCCTCAGAGTATGAAAGACTCCTGTACACACTACGCTATCGCCCTCAGAGTATGACAGACTCCTGTACACATTACGCTATCGCCCTCAGAGTATGAAAGAGTCCTGTACACATTACGCTATCGCCCTCAGAGGGTCCTCCAACGTGCACACGGCACACATTTTTGCACTTTTACTCAAGTAAAGGTACATTTACTGTAGTACTAATACATGCTTTGAGACCCGTTTCACCATAGAGAGCTACAGTACAAACAAATATATTCCTGTGATGTCACAATGAAGCTGAGGCTGACAATCAGACAGTTCCCACATTCCTGGGAGCTGTTTTTTAAATAGTTAAATAGTTCGACATTAGACATTAGATTTGGACGAAGAGTTGAGTTTAACCCATTTAGGCCTGACTTTCGAAATTTAAAAAAATGTTTTCTGAAAAACCTCTTGTTTCTGTATCAGTGGTGCTCAATATTTCATGTCAAGGACCCCAAAGATTATATGTAATATGCCTCAAAAATCGCTAAATCTCTTTAGCTATTTTTCAATAGCTAAAGTATAACATAATGCTTTAAAACACCAAAAGGGGTTCCCGCCCAAAATGAGGTTGGACTTAGTTTTTAAGAATGGTTTAGACTAGAGAATCATTACCATGTTTCTTCATGTTTCTTAGTTAGTTTCATTGTTTGACCTGCTAACCTAGTTTAGTTTCTTATGCAGACACACATTGTTCTCTCTCTCTCTGCACTCTATTTTACTTCATCATGTTTACCCTGTCACTATGTTGACTGAGGGCAGATTCACACTGAGTCTGTTTGATTTAAACTGTTGATTGCCTGGTCCCCGCTGGCCATGGTTCACACGGTCAGAATAAAATAAAACAGTGCACATCCTCCCATCTGGGTGCTGAGCCAAACTGTTAACCTATCAGATATCATGAACAAAAGCAAGGGCTCGCAACTCACTTTGTAATGCTCCCAAGTATTGCTCCAAGTATTTATTCACAATCACATTGGTCTTTCTCAAGTACTTCTGGTTCCTCCATCACAGAAACTATACAAAGATGACAGACAGACCATATTTGGACTTATATATTTGCAGCGCAGCTATAATACGATTTACTATTATAATTACAGTATTTAGCAGAGCGACTTACAGGTGTGGAACCAGAATAAATCTCATTAATCTAAGGGCAGATTCACACTATGGTCCCGGGTGTGCACTTGGGACCACTTGGCAGATGTTGTGGTAGTGTGAACTGTGAAAATGCTGTGTACCCCCCACCCGGAACGGATCACCCAACCGTTCCCGGGACTGCATGGAGGTAGTCTCGGGACCGATTGAAGTGTACTCGGATATGGATCGCTGCAATGTGAAAGCATTGGATACAGTTGAATGAAGTGTACTCGGATACAGATCGATGCAATGTGAAAGCATTGAATACAGTCGAATGAAGTGGACTCACTTGGGTGCGGAAGAATCAAGGCCAGTGTGAATCATGAACAAAAGCAAGGGCTCGCAACTCACTCTGTAACGCTCCAGGTATTTATTCACAATCACAGTAGGCAGGACATACAACGTTTCGACCCATATTGGTCTTTCTCAAGTAGGATGTTACTTGAGAAAGACCAATGTGATTGTGAATAAATACTTGGAGCAATACAAAGTGAGTTGCGAGCCCTTGCTTTTGTTCATGATATCTGATAGTTTAACAGTTTGGCTCAGCACCCAGATGGGAGGATGTGCGCTGTTTTACTTTATTCTGACCGTGTGAATCATGGCCAGCGGGGACCAGGCAACCGTATTCGGAATCAGTTTAAATCAAACCGACTCAGTGTGAATCTGCCCTCAGTCAACAAGTGACAGCGTAAACATGATGAAGTAAAATAGAGTGCAGAGAGAGAGAGAGAGAGAGAGAGAACAATGTGGGTCTTCATAAGAAACTAAACTAGGTTAGCAGGTCAAACAATGATACTAACATCTGTCTAAGAAACATGGTAATGATTCTCTAGTCTAAACCATTCTTAAAAGCTAAGTCCAACCTCACTTTAAACTCAACTCTTCGTCCAAATCTAATGTCTAATGTCGAACTATTTAACTATTTAAAAAACAGAGCTCCCAGGAATGTGGGAACTGTCTGATTGTCAGCCTCAGCTTCATCACAGGAATATATGTGTACAGTGTTTGTACTGTAGCTTTCATGGAAAGGGCAGAAGAATTGAGAGAGAAAGAATGGCAAATAAAATAGTAAACGGCACATTAATTAATATATAGTGGTTTTATGCAAAGTGCTTTAACAAGCACTGCATACACCATTACGTAGATTGTGCATTACATTCACACACACACACACACACACACACACACACACACACACACACACACACACACACACACACACACACACACACACACACACACACACACACACACACACACACACACACACACACACACACACACACACACACACACACACACACACACACACACACACACACACACACGATGGCGGAGGGAACCATGCAAGGCCCCAACCATGTTAATTAGGAGTTCAGAGTCTTGCTCAAGGACACTTCGACGCTAACTCTGGGGGAGCCCACCGGGATCGAACCGGGAACAGTGGGAAGCTCTTGCTTGTTCCACCGGCCACTCTACCGCTGAGCCACTGCTGCCCCAAGAACGAGAAAACAGGTCAAAATGGATATGAAAAGGAGGTCAGACATTCCAAGAAGAAAAGGAAACGTGTGAGACGGCTAAATAAAATATACACGGTGCCCTGATGTCCTCACCTTTCTATTCTCAGGAGGCCATCTGGCACTCACAAAGGAGGCTACAAATGTAAGTACACACAAGTATATCCTGCCAAAAATCGGAACCAACTGTTTAAAGGGGTAGTTTGCCCCCCCCCCCCCCAAAATAAATAAATGAAGACAGATTACAGGTTCAAACACTGACATGCACGATGCGAGGAACGCGCCTGGGCATGCCCTTGGGCTTCAATGGGACGTCAGTTCACGCACGCACGCACGCACACGCACACGCACACACACACACACACACACACACACACACACACACACGGCGCACCAATCTCTCTCTCTCCCACAGTGTCCATGGAGAAAGTGGAACGAGGGGAGAGTGAAAAGTGTGACAAAGTTATTTCGGGTCCACAGACAACCTAGCTTTCTTTCCCTGGGCCAAAAAGATCTGCCCTGAGAGAGAGAGAGAGAGAGAGAGAGAGAGGTGAGGGAGAGAGAGAGAGAGAGAGAGAGAGAGAGAGAGAGAGAGAGAGAGAGAGAGAGAGAGAGAGAGAGAGAGAGAGAGAGGTGAGGGAGAGAGAGAGAGAGATGGAGACACACACACACACCTAGTCTCTTCCTCAAATATAGCCAATCTACAAGCTCACAACGCGCCACAGCGTGAAGACTGACATCACAGTGCCAAATTTCAAATGCTAAGTGGCTATTCAACATGATGACGTCATCGCACGACGACATCACAAATTCGTCATCGTCCTCTATAAAACAAATGCACCGATTAACGACGGCGCAGGTGTGAGAAATGTCTCGTTGGACCGTACATCTGGAAGGAGGAAGCAGGGGTCACGACTTTGTTACTGTCGCGGTTGGACACAAGGTCTACGACTTTTCGTTTGGGAACTATCTGTACGTCGGTGCTCAGGTGGATGTCTTCAATACGCTATCTTTACGCTGGAAGAAGTTACCTCCAGTGAATCCTGGAAGAGGAGACGGTCACCTTGAGGTTCCATCCAGGCGCTTCGGCCACACAGCTGTGCTGATAGAAGATACAGTCTACATCTGGGGAGGCTACTGGGCAGGGTACGACAATGAGCTTTATGCATTTGATGTGGACGCCCACATGTGGTTCAAACCCAGCAAGGTTTCTGGAGCTGTTCCAGAGGCGAGGTGGGGCCACTCAGCCTGTGTCTTGGGAAAGGTCATGTTTATCTATGGAGGATACAACCTGCTGACTGGAGTCACTAATGACATGTACAGGTTGGACACCAGCACAATGGTCTGGACTTTAATTAACACCAGAGGAACTCCACCACCTGCTTCAGGATTTCACTCTGCCACCATCATTGGGCCAAAGATGTTTGTCTTTGGGGGCGTGGGGGACCTGAGCTACTACAACACCATCAGGGTGTTTGACACAGAGACCGACCTCTGGATGAGCACACCTTCTGCACAGCTTCTTCCAGAAGGACGCTTGGGTCATTCAGCCTTTACCTACAATGGAGAGCTGTACATATTTGGTAGCGTCAAAAATAACAAGCCCTTAAATGATCTGTGGAAATTCAGTCCAGAGACCTTCTCCTGGAAGAAGGTTGAGCCCAAAGGGACAGGTCTGCCTGTTGCATGCAGGGGCAAGCGCTGTTGCATGGTGGAAGATCGTAGCATGGTATTAGTAACATACTGCTACAATGGGCTGTCTAGCCTGGATTTCTTAGACTTGAGTCCTAGCCTGAAGACATTATCCAAGCTAACAGTTATTCAGTACGATCTGGATCAGTCTGAACTCCCGCACAACATCAGGTGGGAACTGGCGGCCATGACGTCTAACTAGAGTTCCCAACGCGGCAGAAAATTAAGACCCGGCCCTAACTGGGCCCTAACAGGGCCCTAACTGGGCCCTGACTGGGCCCTAACAGGGCCCCAACTGGGCACGTCCAACACTCTTTGAACTGAACAGATTGGACCTTCTGTTCCAGAGAGCAAAACATCTTGTCCACTTTCGTCGATATTTCCTTTTTTTTGTGGTGCAACCACTCCAAGAAACACAATGTCCCTATGTCCCTATGTCCCTCCCTATGTCCCTATGTTTAGAGTAACAACAGGGGGGCCACTGTTGCACCACTCACTTCAGACTGGTCTGATTTATTTTTTTAAGGAAAAAATTAAAAAACTCAAAACTAGAAACTAGAAAAAGTGTGCTCCTCAGAGCACAGGTCTCCGCCAGGCCAGGTTGCCTAACCCTGGAAGTCAGTCATATCCAAATGAATAAAACGCGACTCGCACATCGTCATCACATTAACTGTTCACAGAACACAAACGGACGAATGGAATGGACATGGTAAATGGTGCATTTACAGCATAGTGCCCATGTCCGGGAGCGTACCTCAGGTTCTATGTTCCCCAGGTTCTATGTTCCCCAGGTTCTATGTTCCCCAGGTTCTATGTTCCCCAGGTTATATGTTCCCCAGGTTATATGTTCCCCAGGTTCTATGTTCCCCAGGTTCTATGTTCCCCAGGTTATATGTTCCCCGGGTTATATGTTCCCCAGGTTATATGTTCCCCAGGTTCTATGTTCCCCAGGTTATATGTTCCC
This sequence comes from Electrona antarctica, assembly GCF_951216825.1. Taxonomy (NCBI): domain Eukaryota; kingdom Metazoa; phylum Chordata; class Actinopteri; order Myctophiformes; family Myctophidae; genus Electrona; species Electrona antarctica. The sequence continues at coordinate 2,154,281 of NC_136805.1, read as the reverse complement.
CAGGTTCTATGTTCCCCAGGTTCTATGTTCCCCAGGTTCTATGTTCCCCACCATGCAAAAAAAGGTTCTTTGTTCCCCACTTAGAATAAACCTAAACCAGAAACCTAACCTATAGTAAATTTAGTAATTCTAGTAAGACTAAAAGTATTTTAGCAACTTAGTCTTAGTGTTACTTTTAGTAGCAAATTCTGATTTCAGCTCAGTCTTTGAACAATCCATTGAACTTTAGGCCTGCCTAGGCTACTTAAACTATCTAGTCTTAGCCAACTAAAAATTAACACTGGCATAAAATAAAATAAAACATAATTGCTCAGACTCTTCAACAAAGATGGCAAAAACAAACATTCTTTGTTCTGTATACAATTGTATAGTACAAAACACTGAAGTCCTTAAACCAGAAACCTATAACGCTAACCCTAAACCCTAAGGTAATTTTTCATTTTTCACCGTGATTGCTCCTGCTTCAATTAATCTATTTTACTGATGGTTGTTCTGTATAAAGTTCCTCTGTAATTTATCCTATTTATAATGTTGTTTGATGTATTGTTTTTTGACTGTATTTTGTGTATTGTAACCTCGGCTACATTGAAAATGAGGGCTTGGCCTCAACTGTATTTATAAAGGTGATGATGATGAAGTGGGGAACATAGAACCTGGAGAACATAGAACCTGGGGAACATAGAACCTGGGGAACATAGAACCTGGGGAACATAGAACATGGGGAACATAGAACCTGGAGAACATAGAACCTGGGGAACATAGAACCTGGGGAACATAGAACCTGGGGAACATAGAACCTGGGGAACATAGAACCTGGGGAACATAGAACCTGGGGAACACAGAACCTGGGGAACATAGAACCTGGGGAACATAGAACCTGGGGGAACCTGGGGAACATAGAACCTGGGGAACATAGAACCTGGGGAACATAGAACATGGGGAACATAGAACCTGGGGAACACAGAACCTGGGGAACATAGAACCTGGGGAACATAGAACCTGGGGAACATAGAACCTGGGGAACATAGAACCTGGGGAACATAGAACCTGGGGAACATAGAACCTGGGGAACATAGAACCTGGGGAACATAGAACCTTGGGAACATAGAACCTGGGGAACATAGAACCTGGGGAACATAGAACCTGGGGAACACAGGGATGACCCCCCTATATCCAAGGCGCTTCACATAGATTGTGTATTACATTCACACATTCATACACCGATGCCAGAGGAAACCATGCAAGGCACCAACCTGCACATCGGGAGCGAGAGAGAGAGAGAGAGAGAGAGAGAGAGAGACACACCTAGTCTTTTCCACAAATATAGCCAATCTACAAGCTTGTGACGACTGACATCACAGTGCCGAATTTCAAATGCTAAGTGGCTATTCAACATGATGACGTCATCGCACGACGACATCACAAATTCGTCATCGTCCTCTATAAAACAAATGCACCGATTAACGACGACACAGGTGTGAGAAATGTCTTGTTGGACCGTACATCTGGAAGGAGGAAGCAGGGATCACGACTGTGTTACTGTCGCGGTTGGACACAAGGTCTACGACTTTTCGTTTGGGAACTATCTGTACGTCGGTGCTCAGGTGGATGTCTTCAATACGGTATCTTTACGCTGGAAGAAGTTACCTCCAGTGAATCCTGGAAGAGGAGACGGTCACCTTGAGGTTCCATCCAGGCGCTTCGGCCACACAGCTGTGCTGGTAGAAGATACAGTCTACATCTGGGGAGGCCACTGGGTAGAGTACTACAATGAGCTTTATGCATTTGATGTGGACGCCCACATGTGGTTCAAACCCAACATGGTTTCTGGAGCTGTTCCAGAGGCGAGGTGGGGCCACTCAGCCTGTGTGTTGGGGAAGGTCATGTTTATCTATGGAGGATTCACCCAGCTGACTGGAGGCACTAATGACATGTACAAGTTGGACACCAGCACAATGGTCTGGACTTTAATTAACACCAGAGGAACTCCACCACCTGCTTCAGAATATCACTCTGCCACCATCATTGGGCCAAAGATGTTTGTCTTTGGGGGCAGGGGAGACCGGGGCCACTACAACACCATCAGAGTGTTTGACACAGAGACCGACCTCTGGCAGAGCACACCGTCTGCACAGCTTCTTCCAGAAGGATGCTTGGGTCATTCAGCCTTTACCTACAATGGAGAGCTGTACATATTTGGTGGCGTCGAAAATAACCTTAAGCCCTTAAATGATCTGTGGAAATTCAGTCCAGAGACCTTCTCCTGGAAGAAGGTTGAGCCCAAAGGGACAGGTCTGCCTGTTGCATGCAGGGGCAAGCGCTGTTGCATGGTGGAAGATCGTAGCATGGTATTAGTAACATACTGCTACAATGGGCTGTCTAGCCTGGATGTGTTAGACTTGAGTCCTAGCCTGAAGACGTTATGCAAGCTCACAGTTATTCAGTACGGTCTGGATAAGTCTGAACTCCCGCACAACATCAGGTGGGAACTGGCGGCCATGACGTCTAACTAGTGTTCTCAACGCGGCAGAAAATTAAGACCCGGCCCTAACTGGGCCCCAACTGGGCCCCAACTGGGCCCCAACTGGGCACATCCAACACGCTTTGAACTGAACAGATTGGACCTTCCGTTCCAGAGAGCAAAACATCTTGAAAATGTCCACTTTCGCCGATTTTTTTGTGTGCAACCACTCCAAGGAACACAATGTCCCTCCCTATGTCCCTATGTTTAGAGTAACAACAGGGGGCGCTGTTGTACCACTCACTTCAGACTGGTCTGATTTATTATTATTTTTTAAGGAAAAAATAAATAAACTCAAAACTAGAAACTAGAAAAAGTGTGCTCCTCAGAGCACAGGTCTCTGCCAGGCCAGGTTGCCTCACCCTGGAAGTCAGTCATATCCAAATGAAAAAAACCCGACTCGCACATCGTCATCACATTAACAAACAGACGAATGGAATGGACATGGTAAATGGTGCATTTACAGCATATATACTGTAGTGCCTATATGTACATATAATGTAGTGTCTATATGTGCCTATATGTACATATACTGTAGTGCCTATATGTACATATACTGTAGTGCCTATATGTACATATACTGTAGTGCCTATATGTACATATACAGTAGTGCCTATATGTACATATACTGTAGTGCCTATATGTACAGTACATATACTGTAGTGCCTATATGTACATATACTGTAGTGCCTATATGTACAGTACATATACTGTAGTGCCTATATGTACATATACTGTAGTGCCTATATGTACATATACTGTAGTGCCTATATGTACATATACTGTAGTGCCTATATGTACATATAGTGTAGTGCCTATATGTACATATAGTGTAGTGCCTATATGCAAGGCCCTTTACAGTATATACTGTAGTGCCTATATGCAAGGCCCTTTACATATACATCTTCCACTTCCGCTTTCACCATGGCAAGACGTGTTTTCTCTCGCTCGTGCGCGTCTTCTGACTCAAAGTCACGTTTTTTTCCACATTTTCTCTTTCTCCTCCTATGGTGTACGGATTCCTATCTTAATATACCAAGGGGATTACATCGAGGTGAAATGGAGAAAAAAGAAACTGTAAAAGGGGATTTTCAACCTGATTCTCACAGCGACTTTTACCTGGTCAGTGACGAAAACAACGAGAACAATGGTAAGCGTCCTGGACCCGGCATAGGAGCTATTCAGTCCTTATTAGCCCGAAGAAACAAGCTCCAGCTTAGCAAAGTGAAGAGATCTTTCTGTCTCATTATTTTGTTACTGTCTGGCGACATCGAAAGTAACCCTGGTCCCGTGAACACACGACAAATGACAAGACTGCTCCAGAGTGGACAGGTAACGGTGGAGAACAATGGAATCGCCGTCGACACAGCAACACCGATGTCGACCAGCCAGGCGACGACCAACAACAACAACACCGCTGGCATCCTTCCTCACCAGCCAACCTGCACACCCATGCTGAATATACACGCTGACGTCCCGGTTGTGGATATTATATTCGCAAGAGCCGAGCGCGTCCCAGGCAACAGCAGGATGCGGAGGAGTGATCTAACGTCGGCGGCAGTCGAGGCACAAGACACGGTCAACACCACCATCTACAGGCGTGAAGAGTCTCCACATCCAACCACGGGGGACAACGCGGCTGGAGACGTACCCAATCGGCCACACCGTGATACTTTACCTGCTATTTTTCCAGTAGACACCATGGCTCAATCAACCCCACCAGAGCCCACAACAAACCTGGACGAGGGACCCCATCCCCCACTCCCGCCACCCCACGACGACCCCCACGCACCCCCCACGGCAACCCGCGGCTGCTACAGACATCAACAATGGCCCTCCGCTCTCCTACTTCACCACGGAGGAAATAAGCACCATAGTCATAGTCTTTCACCATAGTCTTTCACCTGAACGTCAACAGCCTTGGACCCAAAATGGCTGAAATCAGGCATATGTTTCAATGCGGTAAGGCTAACATCATTAGCTTCTCTGAAACTAAACTTGATGAGTCAACCAGTCTCTCTTTTATCTGTATTGTATTGTGTTTTTGTATGGACATAGTGGTGGGTGCTGGCACATGCACACATGGCAATGATGGCATCAACGCATGGTGTTGTGTGCTGGCACACTATACATTCTGTCCTTCTTTTATCTGTAGTGTATTGCATTGTATTGTATTGTCATTGTATGTTTAGTTTTACTACCATTTTAAGAGCCTGCTCAGGGACTACAGATGAAAATTAGCTTAGCATTTACATGGAAGTGAAAACTGAAATGTTGATTAATGAGCATTGTCCCTGTCAAATAAATAAATAAATAAATAAATAAACCAAAGACCCAGAAGTTGAAATAGAGAACTATTCTTTGATCAGAAACGACAGAAACAGGCATGGTGGTGGTGTGTGTATGTATATTCACAAAGACACTGAATATGTTACTCGTACTGACTTACAGCATGATGAAATTGAAACTGTGTGGGTTGAATTAATTTTCAAAAAGGCTAAATCGGTATTAGTGGGCACCGTCTACAGACCGCCTGACCAACATGGGTTCTATGATATACTTGAGGGGTGCTTAGCTGGGGAGGAATGTGTAGAGAAAATCCTGATTGGCGACTACAATACAGACATGCAACGTAAGGAAGCACCTGTGTTTAAGTCATTAAACGCACACTTGTCGAAGAAGCTTGGCTTGGCTTCAAAACCAAATATACATCAGTACTGAACAACATGGCTCCTTTGAGAACCACCAGGGGCAAAACCCACTCGGAACCATGGATGAATTCGGACATACTGGCTGCAATGAAAGCCAGAGACAAAAAATGCTCTGAATTTCTAAAATGCAAGTCAAAGCTAGCCAAGCGCTTCGACAGTGTTCGCCAAGATCGTTTGAACAACCTAAATACCCAACGAATCAAGCTAAGAAACAGTGTAACTGCCATGACCAAATCAGCTAAAAGTAACTTCATCAATGATAAAGCACAGGAAAACAAAAACAATCCTCATGAGCTCTGGAAGCTACTAAACAATCAACTAGGCTACGGTCAGAAACTAAAAACCAGGTTTTCAAACATAAACATCAAATCGGACAACACTCTCATCACTGACAACCTTGATGTGGCCAACTACTTGAATATCTTCTTTACAAACATAGCAACAACTCTAGTTAACAAACTGCCCTCCCACTCTGGGCTCTTTGGTGTAGAGCACATTACAACCTTCTACAGAAACCTAGGTGTTTGTAAAGACGATGTTAAACTAGTTATGGTAACAACTGATGAGGTAATTAAGAAACTGAGTGCCCTCCAACCCCACAAGGCCACAGGCCATGACAATATTCCCTCCAAATTTCTCAGAGACTCAGCCATCTCTATAGCTCCAATCATCACCCACATAGTAAACCTCTCCATCAAACAGGGACAGGTCCCCCAAGATTTCAAACTGGCCAAAGTAACCCCCTTGCACAAGAAAGGGAGTAAATTAGACCCCGGCAACTACCGCCCTATTTCTATTCTTAGCTCCATCTCGAAAGTGATGGAAAAAATAGTCTATGAACAGGTTGAAAAGTATCTTGCCACTAATAAATGAATGTACGAGTTCCAATCTGGCTTCAGAACGTCCCACTCCACTGACACATGCCTTCTCTATTTGAGCGACCACATCAAACATGAGGTGGATGCTGGCAAATACTGCGGCATGGTCATGCTGGACCTCCAAAAGGCTTTTGACACCGTGAACCACTCCATACTGGTTAACAAGCTAAAGGCAATTGGTTTCGATAGCAAATCAGTGAGCTGGATGCAATCCTACCTGGAGGGGAGAGAACAGATGGTGGAGGTGAATGGAACACTGCCCCCCCCCCCCCTCCCAGTGAGCTGTGGCGTTCCACAAGGGAGCATACTAGGACCTTTACTGTTCCTAATATATGTTAACGACATGACTTCAGCTTGTGACTGCAACTTGTTCCTGTTCGCAGATGACTCGGCACTGCTAGTCTCGGACAGGAACAAACTGCAGGTTGAAAAGGCCCTCAGCTCTGAACTCGGTAGAATCTGCACCTGGCTCGCTGATAACAAACTATCTTTACACCTGGGAAAAACTGAATCCATTCTCTTTGGCTCTAATAGTAATCTCAGCAAGGCAAATGGCTTCTTGGTTAGAGTGGGTGACAATGTTATCACACGTAAAGATGAAATTACCTACCTAGGTTCTAGTACTTTCTACCGCTTTAAGTACATTTTGATACCAATATTTTTGTACTTTTGTAAATTTAGAGTTTCCCGGGACAACTTTCACTTGTAACTTATACAAGTTACAAGTATACTTGAGTATTAGTACAAGAAAATATGAGTACTTCTTTTCCACCACTAGTTCTTATCATTTACTCACCCCAGCCTGAGTCGTGCATACCGGTAGCTCCACTTCTGTTCTCTGACTGACTGAGTGAGTTCTAGTTGCCTTAGCTTTCAGCTCTACAACAACCTTCTGTTCTCTGACTGACTGAGTGAGTTCTAGTTGCCTTAGAGCTTTCAGCTCTACAACAACCTTCTGTTCTCTGACTGACTGAGTGAGTTCTAGTTGCCTTAGCTTTCAGCTCTACAACAACCTTCTGTTCTCTGACTGACTGAGTGAGTTCTAGTTGCCTTAGCGCTTTCAGCTCTACAACAACCTTCTGTTCTCTGACTGACTGACTGAGTTCTAGTTGCCTTAGAGCTTTCAGCTCTACAACAACCTTCTGTTCTCTGACTGACTGAGTGAGTTCTAGTTGCCTTAGCTTTCAGCTCTACAACAACCTTCTGTTCTCTGACTGACTGAGTGAGTTCTAGTTGCCTTAGCTTTCAGCTCTACAACAACCTTCTGTTCTCTGACTGACTGAGTGAGTTCTAGTTGCCTCAGCTTTCAGCTCTACAACAACCTTCTGTTCTCTGACTGACTGAGTGAGTTCTAGTTGCCTTAGCTTTCAGCTCTACAACAACCTTCTGTTCTCTGACTGACTGACTGAGTGAGTTCTAGTTGCCTTAGCTTTCAGCTCTACAACAACCTTCTGTTCTCTGACTGACTGACTGAGTGAGTTCTAGTTGCCTTAGCTTTCAGCTCTACAACAACCTTCTGTTCTCTGACTGACTGAGTGAGTTCTAGTTGCCTTAGCTTTCAGCTCTACAACAACCTTCTGTTCTCTGACTGACTGAGTGAGTTCTAGTTGCCTTAGAGCTTTCAGCTCTACAACAACCTTCTGTTCTCTGACTGACTGACTGAGTGAGTTCTAGTTGCCTTAGCTTTCAGCTCTACAACAACCTTCTGTTCTCTGACTGACTGAGTGAGTTCTAGTTGCCTTAGCTTTCAGCTCTACAACAACCTTCTGTTCTCTGACTGACTGAGTGAGTTCTAGTTGCCTCAGCTTTCAGCTCTACAACAACCTTCTGTTCTCTGACTGACTGAGTGAGTTCTAGTTGCCTTAGAGCTTTCAGCTCTACAACAACCTTCTGTTCTCTGACTGACTGACTGAGTGAGTTCTAGTTGCCTTAGCTTTCAGCTCTACAACAACCTTCTGTTCTCTGACTGACTGAGTGAGTTCTAGTTGCCTTAGCTTTCAGCTCTACAACAACCTTCTGTTCTCTGACTGACTGAGTGAGTTCTAGTTGCCTTAGCTTTCAGCTCTACAACAACCTTCTGTTCTCTGACTGACTGACTGAGTGAGTTCTAGTTGCCTTAGAGCTTTCAGCTCTACAACAACCTTCTGTTCTCTGACTGACTGAGTGAGTTCTAGTTGCCTTAGCTTTCAGCTCTACAACAACCTTCTGTTCTCTGACTGACTGAGTGAGTTCTAGTTGCCTTAGCTTTCAGCTCTACAACAACCTTCTGTTCTCTGACTGACTGACTGAGTGAGTTCTAGTTGCCTCAGCTTTCAGCTCTACAACAACCTTCTGTTCTCTGACTGACTGACTGAGTGAGTTCTAGTTGCCTCAGCTTTCAGCTCTACAACAACCTTCTGTTCTCTGACTGACTGAGTGAGTTCTAGTTGCCTTAGCTTTCAGCTCTACAACAACCTTCTGTTCTCTGACTGACTGAGTGAGTTCTAGTTGCCTTAGCTTTCAGCTCTACAACAACCTTCTGTTCTCTGACTGACTGAGTGAGTTCTAGTTGCCTTAGCTTTCAGCTCTACAACAACCTTCTGTTCTCTGACTGACTGAGTGAGTTCTAGTTGCCTTAGCTTTCAGCTCTACAACAACCTTCTGTTCTCTGACTGACTGAGTGAGTTCTAGTTGCCTTAGAGCTTTCAGCTCTACAACAACCTTCTGTTCTCTGACTGACTGACTGACTGAGTTCTAGTTGCCTTAGCTTTCAGCTCTACAACAACCTTCTGTTCTCTGACTGACTGACTGAGTGAGTTCTAGTTGCCTTAGAGCTTTCAGCTCTACAACAACCTTCTGTTCTCTGACTGACTGAGTGAGTTCTAGTTGCCTTAGCTTTCAGCTCTACAACAACCTTCTGTTCTCTGACTGACTGAGTGAGTTCTAGTTGCCTTAGCTTTCAGCTCTACAACAACCTTCTGTTCTCTGACTGACTGAGTGAGTTCTAGTTGCCTTAGAGCTTTCAGCTCTACAACAACCTTCTGTTCTCTGACTGACTGAGTTCTAGTTGCCTTAGCTTTCAGCTCTACAACAACCTTCTGTTCTCTGACTGACTGAGTGAGTTCTAGTTGCCTCAGCTTTCAGCTCTACAACAACCTTCTGTTCTCTGACTGACTGACTGAGTTCTAGTTGCCTTAGCTTTCAGCTCTACAACAACCTTCTGTTCTCTGACTGACTGAGTGAGTTCTAGTTGCCTTAGCTTTCAGCTCTACAACAACCTTCTGTTCTCTGACTGACTGAGTGAGTTCTAGTTGCCTTAGCTTTCAGCTCTACAACAACCTTCTGTTCTCTGACTGACTGAGTGAGTTCTAGTTGCCTTAGAGCTTTCAGCTCTACAACAACCTTCTGTTCTCTGACTGACTGACTGACTGAGTTCTAGTTGCCTTAGAGCTTTCAGCTCTACAACAACCTTCTGTTCTCTGACTGACTGACTGACTGAGTTCTAGTTGCCTTAGAGCTTTCAGCTCTACAACAACCTTCTGTTCTCTGACTGACTGACTGACTGAGTTCTAGTTGCCTCAGCTTTCAGCTCTACAACAACCTTCTGTTCTCTGACTGACTGACTGAGTTCTAGTTGCCTTAGAGCTTTCAGCTCTACAACAACCTTCTGTTCTCTGACTGACTGAGTGAGTTCTAGTTGCCTTAGCTTTCAGCTCTACAACAACCTTCTGTTCTCTGACTGACTGAGTGAGTTCTAGTTGCCTTAGCTTTCAGCTCTACAACAACCTTCTGTTCTCTGACTGACTGAGTGAGTTCTAGTTGCCTTAGAGCTTTCAGCTCTACAACAACCTTCTGTTCTCTGACTGACTGAGTGAGTTCTAGTTGCCTTAGAGCTTTCAGCTCTACAACAACCTTCTGTTCTCTGACTGACTGAGTGAGTTCTAGTTGCCTTAGAGCTTTCAGCTCTACAACAACCTTCTGTTCTCTGACTGACTGAGTGAGTTCTAGTTGCCTCAGCTTTCAGCTCTACAACAACCTTCTGTTCTCTGACTGACTGAGTGAGTTCTAGTTGCCTCAGCTTTCAGCTCTACAACAACCTTCTGTTCTCTGACTGACTGAGTGAGTTCTAGTAGCCTTAGCTTTCAGCTCTACAACAACCTTCTGTTCTCTGACTGACTGAGTGAGTTCTAGTTGCCTCAGCTTTCAGCTCTACAACAACCTTCTGTTCTCTGACTGACTGAGTGAGTTCTAGTTGCCTCAGCTTTCAGCTCTACAACAACCTTCTGTTCTCTGACTGACTGAGTGAGTTCTAGTTGCCTCAGCTTTCAGCTCTACAACAACCTTCTGTTCTCTGACTGACTGAGTGAGTTCTAGTTGCCTCAGCTTTCAGCTCTACAACAACCTTCTGTTCTCTGACTGACTGAGTGAGTTCTAGTTGCCTCAGCTTTCAGCTCTACAACAACCTTCTGTTCTCTGACTGACTGAGTGAGTTCTAGTTGCCTCAGCTTTCAGCTCTACAACAACCTTCTGTTCTCTGACTGACTGAGTGAGTTCTAGTTGCCTCAGCTTTCAGCTCTACAACAACCTTCTGTTCTCTGACTGACTGAGTGAGTTCTAGTTGCCTCAGCTTTCAGCTCTACAACAACCTTCTGTTCTCTGACTGACTGAGTGAGTTCTAGTTGCCTCAGCTTTCAGCTCTACAACAACCTTCTGTTCTCTGACTGACTGAGTGAGTTCTAGTTGCCTTAGAGCTTTCAGCTCTACAACAACCTTCTGTTCTCTGACTGACTGACTGAGTGAGTTCTAGTTGCCTTAGAGCTTCCAGCTCTACAACAACCTTCTGTTCTCTGACTGACTGACTGAGTGAGTTCTAGTTGCCTTAGCTTTCAGCTCTACAACAACCTTCTGTTCTCTGACTGACTGAGTGAGTTCTAGTTGCCTTAGCTTTCAGCTCTACAACAACCTTCTGTTCTCTGACTGACTGACTGAGTTCTAGTTGCCTTAGAGCTTTCAGCTCTACAACAACCTTCTGTTCTCTGACTGACTGAGTGAGTTCTAGTTGCCTTAGCTTTCAGCTCTACAACAACCTTCTGTTCTCTGACTGACTGACTGAGTGAGTTCTAGTTGCCTTAGCTTTCAGCTCTACAACAACCTTCTGTTCTCTGACTGACTGAGTGAGTTCTAGTTGCCTTAGCTTTCAGCTCTACAACAACCTTCTGTTCTCTGACTGACTGAGTGAGTTCTAGTTGCCTCAGCTTTCAGCTCTACAACAACCTTCTGTTCTCTGACTGACTGAGTGAGTTCTAGTTGCCTTAGCTTTCAGCTCTACAACAACCTTCTGTTCTCTGACTGACTGACTGAGTGAGTTCTAGTTGCCTTAGCTTTCAGCTCTACAACAACCTTCTGTTCTCTGACTGACTGACTGAGTGAGTTCTAGTTGCCTTAGCTTTCAGCTCTACAACAACCTTCTGTTCTCTGACTGACTGAGTGAGTTCTAGTTGCCTTAGCTTTCAGCTCTACAACAACCTTCTGTTCTCTGACTGACTGAGTGAGTTCTAGTTGCCTTAGCTTTCAGCTCTACAACAACCTTCTGTTCTCTGACTGACTGAGTGAGTTCTAGTTGCCTCAGCTTTCAGCTCTACAACAACCTTCTGTTCTCTGACTGACTGAGTGAGTTCTAGTTGCCTTAGCTTTCAGCTCTACAACAACCTTCTGTTCTCTGACTGACTGACTGAGTGAGTTCTAGTTGCCTCAGCTTTCAGCTCTACAACAACCTTCTGTTCTCTGACTGACTGACTGAGTGAGTTCTAGTTGCCTTAGCCTTCAGCTCTACAACAACCTCCTCCAGGGTTCTAGTCCGCTCGGAGCGAAGCCTTGTTGTCCTCCAGTTTTTCCCCCCGGCGGTCGGTGTGTGTGTGTGTGTGTGTGTGTGTGTGTGTGTGTGTGTGTGTGTGTGTGTGTGTGTGTGTGTGTGTGTGTGTGTTGGGGGGGACCCCTTCTCCCTCCCAGCACAATAAGCCCCCCCGTGAGGAGGAGGAGGAGGAGGAGAAGAAACGTCCTTCTGCGAAAAATAAAGCAAGGCAGGCACTGCATGGCTCATTCTAAAACTATACACTGTGTGCGTGCGTGCGTGCGTGCGTGCGTGCGTGCGTGCGTGCGTGTGTGTGTGTGTGAGAGAGAATGGGAGACCGGGGTGGGTCGGTCCCCTCCCCTTCCTTACCCTCCCCTCCTCTCCTCTCTAAGTTGCGACGTGACAAAGCTCTGTTGACACTTTCATTAACGTGTCCTACTCCTCTGAGTTTTAGTTGTTTTAGGTCACACTTGCTTTTGCAATGTACGTGAAGTTGCAAAAATATGTGGTACGAACGTCATTTTGAACATTGTTCAGTGGCAGCCCGTCCATAGGGGGGCGCTAGTGCGCTGCACCACCATCCCACTGACCTGAATACAAATGAGAAATGAAGGTTTTTGATTTTTTTTTTAGCATACCGGTAAATCAGTCCTATTGAACACCCTTTAAGTGTTGTTTCAAAAATACTGAACCAATGGAAAGTAGTAAAAAGTGCTTTGGACAAAACCTCTTAACTCCATTGGACCCTCAAACTGTCTGCTAAAGCAACTAACTCCACCACCTCTCCCCCTCTCATGGAAGTAATTGACCATACGCCATATAATTGAGCATACAGCAAACATCGAGTCTATATGATCTGCATATCTTAAGCCTCTTCCTCTTACACAATTTGTCCAAAGATCACACAAATCCGTACACATCGTATCCGTGGTCTTGATCAAGACGGAACAGTTCAATTCTTCATATTCCATCCTGATTGGCTAAGATATGAATCTACAGTTTGCACGAGCGGTTCGCTTTGAACAAAATACCTCGGATCATGAGCGCATCGTCCGATTGCCGCGAAGGTTCACACATCAAGCCTGCTTTAGCGCCACCAGGAGGCCGCGATGCATTCTGGCCCACAATAACCTACCTGACCTGGCGGAGACCTGTGCTCCGAACGAGCACTCTTTCTAGTTCACAATGTATTTCTGTACGTTTGGGTCCCGTGGGTCCCTTAAGACGCTGTGCAAGCTAGCAGTTCAGCTCAGCACGGTCTGGTTCAGTCTGAACTCCCACACAACATCAGGTGGGAACTGGTGGCCATGACAAGAACCATGTGGTTCAAACCGGCGCTCAGACACACAGCTGCTTAAGACCAGGAGACGGGGACGAAGTAGGGTACGACACACACACACACACACACACACACACACACACACACACACACACACACACACACACACACACACACACACACACACACACACACACACACACACACACACACACACACACACACACACACACACACACACACACACACACACACACACACACACACACACACACACACACACACACACCTTTCCCCGCTCTCTTGCTCCTACAACTGGGTCAGTCTGCTAAAGGTCTGCTTCGCCCTTCAAGGAGAGAGAGCTGGACAAACCAGTAGCCGCTCCACAATGTATAATGTTTTGTTCCTTCTTTTTTCAGCATGCAACCAAGCGTAAAATCAGCCATTATGAGCTTGAGCTAAATAGAAGGGGGGACTTTTTTTTTTTTTTTTTTTTACAGCTCTAAGGTATATTAGTGTCATAGTTCACTGTTGAAAATGAGTGGTATTCCCCTTAAAAATGATCCCTGGCTAATAAGACAAATATGCCTTAAAACATTATACTTGCCCTCTACAACTAAAATAAAAAAAACACCTTTTATATTTGATTTATTTCATAAACAAACAATCTTTCGCTCAATAGGAACTGCTCCTGTCGCAAGTTGATGATGTCATATGTCCATATATGGTCTAGCCCTATGGAATGTATGGAATGCATAATGCTAATACAAAACAACCTAATACTTCCTAAGGATAATATGAGCATCAAAGCAATATTTTAAATACTTTTTATTAGCACGTGCATTCCATACATTCCATAGGGCTCCACACATGGAAATAATGATGATGGATCATCAACTTGCGACGAGAGCCGTTCCTATCGAGTAAAATATTCTCTATTTATGAAATAAATACTTCATGTGTTTTTATTTTTTAATTTAACCCATTTAGGCCTGACGTCGAAATTTAAAAAAATGTCTTCTAAATGATGACAATTTTCTGAAAAACCTCATGTTTCTGTATCAGTGGTGCTCCATATTTCATGTCAAGGACCTCAAAAAAGACATGTAATTGGCCACCGACCACCATCTGAAAATATGTTGTTCCAAGGACCTCTCAGAAGCAAAGATTTGAGTTAAAAACGTTCGCTCTGAACGAATATATATTCAAAGATTTGAGCCACATTTTCAAGATTCTTCAAAAATAGCAGACCTACAAGCTCGTAGCGCGGCACTCGGTGCCGCGCTATGAGCTTGTAGATCTGCTATTTTTCAATAGCTAACATAATGCTTAAAACACCAAAAGGGGTTCCGATCCAAAATGGGTTAAGTTCTAGAGGGCAAGTATGATGTTTTATGGCATATTTGTCTTGTATAGTAAAACACTCACGTAAATGTAATTTGTTACTGTTACTTTGTGTGTTACTCAGGAAGTTTAGGAACTCTCTTATTTTTTGTCTGGTTACATTAAACCCTAGCATCTATTCTGGGGGGAAACATTAGCCGAAGAGGTTTGGCAAAGAGCAGTGGTTTTCAACCAGCGGTCCTTGAGGGGGTTCACACTTATTCACCCAAATTCACCCTTATATTTAACTCAAGAGTTAAATTACTGTTAAACATCTCCATTACTTAATTAACAACCTCTCTCTCTCTCTCAGCTATAGGGGGTCCTTGGCCTGAAAACCTATGAAGAGCCCTATAGCTGTAAACTAGTTCATTGTACACCCAGTGTCCCGACACGCCATCCCATCCATCATGATCGGAGCCGTCCCGGTCGGACTGCCTCCCGCCTGGACTTCCCTAACGAGAGCTTCTGGTCCTGACAGGATGGATGCAGAGCTGGGTCATCCCTCAGGATGGATGTAGAGCTGGGATGGATGACCCAGCTCTGGGTCCACGCCGCGTCCATCCCACCGAGCGCTGCGGCGGCTAAAACCAGCTCAGACCAGCTGGTCTCGCTGCCGTGTGACATGAGTGAGAGAGAGTGGAGGGACGGAGGACTTCTGGAACATTCCACACACCTGCTGTTTAGGCCCGACAGCAGCGGGTCAGAATCACACCTGCCCTTTAGTGCCGGCGTGAAGCCACCGGGTCAGAATCACACCTGCCCTTTAGTGCCGGCTCGAAGACACCGGGTCAGAATCACACCTGCCCTTTAGTGCCGGCGTGAAGCCACCGGGTCAGAATCACACCTGCCCTTTAGTGCCGGCTCGAAGACACCGGGTCAGAATCACACCTGCCCTTTAGTGCCGCCGTGAAGACACCGGGTCAGAATCACACCTGCCGTTTAGTGCCGGCTCGAAGACACCGGGTCAGAATCACACCTGATATTCTAGCCTATGCTCCGTTGTCACGCATTGAAATATAGCTGCGAAAAATAGGTTGATGTTCAAGCTCACAACATGTCACAGTGCAAGCTTGTAAAAAAGAACAGAATATTTTAAAATAAATAAATAAATGTAGTAGACTCTACTAGCATAAACAAACAGGAGGCAGAACCAGGGAGAAACAAGCCTGCTGGTTGTGGGGCGCCAGGGCTCAATCAAAAGGCAGAGATCGCGGCTGTGTTTCGGTGTTGCTTAAACTTAAACCCACGATGCAGCGTGTGTGATCATCCTCAGTTAGCAGTGCGCGGCGGGTGTGCGTGCGCGGTGCGTGCGTGCATGCGTGCGTGCGCGTGTGCGATCGCGTGCGCGCGCATGATTGCTACATGTTCCCATCATTTGCTTCCACAAATTCAACAAACAATCTCCACTCACTCAAAAAAAATGAAATCCCGTTAAAAGAAAACAATAGGACGCACGGAGGGAGGAACGTTCAGCGTTGGGTATCACAGAGTCAGCGCGATGGGAAGCAGCTGTGTTCCCTCGCCGGAGATCTGAAGTAATCCCAGAATGTTTTCCTGAACCATCAGAGACTTCCAAGGACGGATCAGATGATGGTCGAGTAGAGCCTGTTCGTTCCAGGAGGCCTCTCTCTGGCTTCCCATTTCAACTATCACTAATAATCACACATGACACCCACACAGTTCTCACCGTTTGAAGCAACGCCACATCCAGCCAGCGGTGGAAACTGGGTTCTAACAAAGTACATTAACTTGATTTATATGGATTTCTTTGGATTCTGTACTTTACTGTACTAAAAACTCACAACTTTCACTACATTCCAAAGGCAAATATGGCCCTTTTGACTCGGCTGGGTTTCTAGGAAGGGAGTTAAGGGACCCACGGGACCCAGACGTACAGAAATACATTGTGAACTAGAAAGAGTGCTCGTTCGGAGCACAGGTCTCCGCCAGGTCAGGTAGGTTATTGTAAATACATTGTGAACTAGAAAGAGTGCTCGTTCGGAGCACAGGTCTCCGCCAGGTCAGGTAGGTTATTGTGGGCCAGAATGCATCGCGGCCTCCTGGTGGCGCTAAAGCAGGCTTGATGTGTGAACCTTCGCGGCAATCGGACGATGCGCTCATGATTCGAGGCATTTTGTTCAAAGCGAACCGGTCGTGCAAACTGTAGACGCATATCTTAGCCAATCAGGATGGAATATGAAGAATTGAACTCTTTAACCCGTATTGTTCTTTAATCTTCATGAAATAAATTATTTTACTAATTAACCCTCTTACCTCCATTCCACATCGATTTTGACTCATTCAAGGTATAGAACCTTTAAAGAACTCGTGTGCTGTATCATTTGAAACCATCTCCAAAGAGCACCTCATAAAAGGACCCACGAAGCACTTCTACGTTTATTTTTTCATGAAGAATTGAACTGTTCCGTCTTGATCACGACCACAGAGATAATGTGTACGGATTTGCGTGATCTTTGGACAAGCAACTCAGCGGTCGGTGCAGTGGCTGTTCAAAGGTAACTTTAACCAACTCAGCGGGCGGTGCAGTGGCTGTTCAAAGGTAACTTTAACCAACTCAGCAGTCGGTGCAGTGGCTGTTCAAAGGTAACTTTAACCAACTCAGCGGTCGGTGCAGTGGCTGTTCAAAGGTAACTTTAACCAACTCAGCGGTCGGTGCAGTGGCTGTTCAAAGGTAACTTTAACCAACTCAGCAGTCGGTGCAGTGGCTGTTCAAAGGTAACTTTAACCAACTCAGCGGTCGGTGCAGTGGCTGTTCAAAGGTAACTTTAACCAACTCAGGCAGTCTATCCTGAAAGACGGCCGTAAATTGTCTGCATTAAACCTGTCAATGGACACTGAGTGAGAACGTATGGTTAGGGTCTTACGGCCGGGCTCCACCGGGCGCGTCAGCGTCGCGTCTCCGTCACCGTCAGGGAATGTTCCCTTTTTAATCAATGAAGGGTGGCTCCACTGCCCGCGTTGACGGAGACGCGACGCGTGCATTAAAATTGAACCGGTGCGTTTTTTGACGCGACGCAGACGCAACGCAACGCGTCCGGTGGAGCCCTGGCGTTACCTGTCACCAGCAGCCTGTGTGGAGGGTTCCCAGGGAGGGTTAGGGTTAGGGTTAGGGTCTTACCTGTCACCAGCAGCCTGTGTGGAGGGTTCCCAGGGAGGGTTAGGGTTAGGGTCTTACCTGTCACCAGCAGCCTGTGTGGATGGTTCCCAGGGAGGGTTAGGGTTAGGGTCTTACTTGTCACCAGCAGCCTGTGTGGAGGGTTCCCAGGGAGGGTTAGGGGTCTTACCTGTCACCAGCAGCCTGTGTGGAAGGAACCCAGGGAGGGGGCACGACTCGCCCGAGCATCACATCATCTCCTCACTCCCCTCTCCGTCTGTGAGCAAAAACAAAAACAGAGGAACAAAAGAAAACGCATGACGTTGTGTTTGTGTCGAGTCAGGAGGGGAGTTCAGCACGACGAAAAGTTACTGGCTGGCTGAGTGGTGGTGGTGCTGTATGAGGAGAGACTCAGGGCTGAGTGGTGGTAGTGCTGTATGAGGAGAGACTCAGGGCTGAGTGGTGGTGGTGCTGTATGAGGAGAGACTCAGGGCTGAGTGGTGGTAGTGCTGTATGAGGAGAGACTCAGGGCTGAGTGGTGGTGCTGTATGAGGAGAGACTCAGGGGTGAGTGGTGGTAGTGCTGTATGAGGAGAGACTCAGGGCTGAGTGGTGGTAGTGCTGTATGAGGAGAGACTCAGGGCTGAGTGGTGGTAGTGCTGTATGAGGAGAGACTCAGGGCTGAGTGGTGGTGGTGCTGTATGAGGAGAGACTCAGGGCTGAGTGGTGGTAGTGCTGTATGAGGAGAGACTCAGGGCTGAGTGGTGGTGGTGCTGTATGAGGAGAGACTCAGGGCTGAGTGGTGGTGGTGCTGTATGAGGAGAGACTCAGGGCTGAGTGGTGGTGCTGTATGAGGAGAGACTCAGGGCTGAGTGGTGGTGCTGTATGAGGAGAGACTCAGGGCTGAGTGGTGGTAGTGCTGTATGAGGAGAGACTCAGGGGTGAGTGGTGGTGCTGTATGAGGAGAGACTCAGGGCTGAGTGGTGGTGCTGTATGAGGAGAGACTCAGGGCTGAGTGGTGGTGGTGCTGTATGAGGAGAGACTCAGGGCTGAGTGGTGGTGGTGCTGTATGAGGAGAGACTCAGGGGTGAGTGGTGGTGCTGTATGAGGAGAGACTCAGGGGTGAGTGGTGGTGCTGTATGAGGAGAGACTCAGGGCTGAGTGGTGGTGGTGCTGTATGAGGAGAGACTCAGGGCTGAGTGGTGGTAGTGCTGTATGTGGAGAGACTCAGGGGTGAGTGGTGGTAGTGCTGTATGAGGAGAGACTCAGGGCTGAGTGGTGGTGGTGCTGTATGTGGAGAGACTCAGGGCTGAGTGGTGGTAGTGCTGTATGAGGAGAGACTCAGGGCTGAGTGGTGGTGCTGTATGAGGAGAGACTCAGGGCTGAGTGGTGGTAGTGCTGTATGTGGAGAGACTCAGGGGTGAGTGGTGGTAGTGCTGTATGAGGAGAGACTCAGGGGTGAGTGGTGGTGCTGTATGAGGAGAGACTCAGGGCTGAGTGGTGGTGCTGTATGAGGAGAGACTCAGGGCTGAGTGGTGGTGGTGCTGTATGAGGAGAGACTCATGGCTGAGTGGTGGTGGTGCTGTATGAGGAGAGACTCAGGGCTGAGTGGTGGTAGTGCTGTATGAGGAGAGACTCAGGGCTGAGTGGTGGTAGTGCTGTATGTGGAGAGACTCAGGGGTGAGTGGTGGTAGTGCTGTATGAGGAGAGACTCAGGGGTGAAGAAAAGAAAGGCTAGTGTGTTTAGAGAAAACGGGAAAATCTGAGTCACTCACAAACGACTTGCATGGGGAGGAAATAAGGGGGGTTTTCCATGTCAATAGCAAACGTAATGTGCACTCATGCACAACCTCCACTCACTCCTAAGTTCACACACACACACACACACATGCACACGTGCGCGCGCGTGCACACACACATGTGCACACACACGCACACACACACAACAACAGGGTGAATTAAGTACACAATGTCTGTGGTAAGTCACCTACAGAACCGGTTGGTCTGACCTTGTTGTGTCTTTTGTGTATACTCTCCCATGAGAGAGAGCAGTTGGTTGGAAGGAAGGAAACCGAGTATATTAAGTACTTTATTACCACTCGCTACAGGGCAACACAATTCCATGCTCCGGAACTACTCTGCCGGAACTACAATTACAATACTTTAGCCGAGTATGTCCAGGTTTCAATAAGTATAGGCCTATTACTCCACTGCATCTCAGAGGCAGATAACATACTTTGTACTCCTCTATAGTTATTAGGGAGCTTAAACAGACTAAAAGAAGTGCTCCTCTAGCTTCTAGTGTTTAGTCTAATAAAGTTGTTTTTATTGCATTTTATTGTGTCTCCACCAGGCCAGGTAGGTTATCCTCGTTAACACAGGTCTCCACCAGGTCAGGTAGGTTATCCTAGGAGCACAGGTCTCCACCAGGTCAGGTAGGTTATCCTAGGAGCACAGGTCTCCACCAGGCCAGGTAGGTTATCCTCGTTAACACAGGTCTCCACCAGGTCAGGTAGGTTATCCTCGTAACACAGGTCTCCACCAGGTCAGGTAGGTTATCCTCGTAACACAGGTCTGCACCAGGCCAGGTAGGTTATCCTAGCAGCACAGGTCTCCACCAGGTCAGGTAGGTTATCCTCGTAACACAGGTCTCCACCAGGTCAGGTAGGTTATCCTCGTAACACAGGTCTCCACCAGGTCAGGTAGGTTATCCTCGGAGCACAGGTCTCCACCAGGTCAGGTAGGTTATCCTCGTTAACACAGGTCTCCACCAGGTCAGGTAGGTTATCCTCGTAACACAGGTCTTCCCCAGGTCAGGTAGGTTATCCTCGTTAACACAGGTCTCCACCAGGCCAGGTAGGTTATCCTAGGAGCACAGGTCTGCACCAGGTCAGGTAGGATATCCTAGGAGCACAGGTATCCACCAGGTCAGCTAGGTTATCCTAGGAGCACAAGTCTGCACCAGGTCAGGTACAGTAGGTTATCCTCGTTAACAAAGGTCTCCACCAGGTCAGGTAGGTTATCCTAGGAGCACAGGTCTCCACCAGGTCAGGTAGGTTATCCTAGGAGCACAGGTCTCCACCAGGTCAGGTAGGATATCCTAGGAGCACAGGTCTCCACCAGGTCAGGTGGGTTATCCTCGTTAACACAGGTCTCCACCAGGCCAGGTAGGTTATCCTAGGAGCACAGGTCTCCACCAGGTCAGGTAGGTTATCCTAGGAGCACAGGTCTCCACCAGGTCAGGTAGGATATCCTAGGAGCACAGGTCTCCACCAGGTCAGGTAGGTTATCCTCGTAACACAGGTCTCCACCAGGTCAGGTAGGTTATCCTCGTAACACAGGTCTCCACCAGGTCAGGTAGGTTATCCTCGTTAACACAGGTCTCCACCAGGTCAGGTAGGTTATCCTCGTAACACAGGTCTCCACCAGGTCAGGTAGGTTATCCTCGTAACACAGGTCTCCACCAGGTCAGGTAGGTTATCCTAGGAGCACAGGTCTCCACCAGGTCAGGTAGGTTATCCTAGGAGCACAGGTCTCCACCAGGTCAGGTAGGATATCCTAGGAGCACAGGTCTCCACCAGGTCAGGTAGGTTATCCTCGTTAACACAGGTCTCCACCAGGTCAGGTAGGTTATCTTCGTAACACAGGTCTCCACCAGGTCAGGTAGGTTATCCTAGGAGCACAGGTCTCCACCAGGTCAGGTAGGTTATCCTAGGAGCACAGGTCTCCACCAGGTCAGCTAGGTTATCCTAGTAACACAGGTCTCCACCAGGTCAGGTAGGATATCCTAGTAACACAGGTCTCCACCAGGTCAGGTAGGATATCCTAGTAACACAGGTCTCCACCAGGTCAGATAGGATATCCTAGTAACACAGGTCTCCACCAGGTCAGGTAGGTTATCCTCGTAACACAGGTCTCCACCAGGTCAGGTAGGTTATCCTAGTAACACAGGTCTCCACCAGGTCAGGTAGTTTATCCTAGGAGCACAGGTCTCCACCAGGTCAGGTAGGTTATCCTCGTTAACACAGGTCTCCACCAGGTCAGGTAGGTTATCCTCGTTAACACAGGTCTCCACCAGGTCAGGTAGGTTATCCTCGTTAACACAGGTCTCCACCAGGTCAGGTAGGTTATCCTCGTTAACACAGGTCTCCACCAGGTCAGGTAGGTTATCCTAGGAGCACAGGTCTCCACCAGGTCAGGTAGGTTATCCTAGGAGCACAGGTCTCCACCAGGTCAGGTAGGTTATCCTAGGAGCACAGGTCTCCACCAGGTCAGGTGGGTTATCCTCGTTAACACAGGTCTCCACCAGGCCAGGTAGGTTATCCTAGGAGCACAGGTCACCACCAGGTCAGGTAGGTTATCCTAGGAGCACAGGTCTCCACCAGGTCAGGTGGGTTATCCTCGTAACACAGGTCTCCACCAGGTCAGGTAGGTTATCCTAGGAGCACAGGTCTCCACCAGGTCAGGTAGGTTATCCTCGTAACACAGGTCTCCACCAGGTCAGGTAGGTTATCCTCGTTAACACAGGTCTCCACCAGGTCAGGTAGGTTATCCTCGTAACACAGGTCTCCACCAGGTCAGGTAGGTTATCCTCGTAACACAGGTCTCCACCAGGTCAGGTAGGTTATCCTAGGAGCACAGGTCTCCACCAGGTCAGGTAGGTTATCCTAGGAGCACAGGTCTCCACCAGGTCAGGTAGGATATCCTAGGAGCACAGGTCTCCACCAGGTCAGGTAGGTTATCCTCGTTAACACAGGTCTCCACCAGGTCAGGTAGGTTATCTTCGTAACACAGGTCTCCACCAGGTCAGGTAGGTTATCCTAGGAGCACAGGTCTCCACCAGGTCAGGTAGGTTATCCTAGGAGCACAGGTCTCCACCAGGTCAGCTAGGTTATCCTAGTAACACAGGTCTCCACCAGGTCAGGTAGGATATCCTAGAAACACAGGTCTCCACCAGGTCAGGTAGGATATCCTAGTAACACAGGTCTCCACCAGGTCAGATAGGATATCCTAGTAACACAGGTCTCCACCAGGTCAGGTAGGTTATCCTCGTAACACAGGTCTCCACCAGGTCAGGTAGGTTATCCTAGTAACACAGGTCTCCACCAGGTCAGGTAGTTTATCCTAGGAGCACAGGTCTCCACCAGGTCAGGTAGGTTATCCTCGTTAACACAGGTCTCCACCAGGTCAGGCAGGTTATCCTCGTTAACACAGGTCTCCACCAGGTCAGGTAGGTTATCCTCGTTAACACAGGTCTCCACCAGGTCAGGTAGGTTATCCTCGTTAACACAGGTCTCCACCAGGTCAGGTAGGTTATCCTCGTTAACACAGGTCTCCACCAGGTCAGGTAGGTTATCCTCGTTAACACAGGTCTCCACCAGGTCAGGTAGGTTATCCTAGGAGCACAGGTCTCCACCAGGTCAGGTAGGTTATCCTAGGAGCACAGGTCTCCACCAGGTCAGGTAGGTTATCCTAGGAGCACAGGTCTCCACCAGGTCAGGTGGGTTATCCTAGGAGCACAGGTCTCCACCAGGTCAGGTAGGTTATCCTCGTAACACAGGTCTCCACCAGGTCAGGTAGGTTATCCTAGGAGCACAGGTCTCCACCAGGTCAGGTGGGTTATCCTCGTAACACAGGTCTCCACCAGGTCAGGTAGGTTATCCTAGGAGCACAGGTCTCCACCAGGTCAGGTGGGTTATCGTCACATAACTCATGGTGACCAAAAAATTGAAAACTGCAGGCTAGACTTTTGTTTGTTGGTTTTAAGTACCATTACTTTTGGTACTTTCAAGTATATATTAATGCCAATATCTTTGTATTTTCTGTGCACACGTTTATACTAGGATATGTACTTATATTTTACATGCTATTTTACTTAAGTAAAGGAAGTGAAGAAAATTAGCTTTTTTCCATGGCTGAAAGGTGCTTAACCCACTTAGGTCCGGAAAATAAATCTTCTAAATCCTGATAGTGAACATATATGTAATTGGCTGCTGACCCCCATCTGAAAATATGTAGTTCCAGGGACCCCGCCCAGAAGCAAAACTTTTGAGTTAAAAAACGTTCGCTGTGACAGAATATATAAGATTTGCGACACATTTTCACGATTTTACAAAAATAGCAGATCTACAAGCTCGTAGCGCGGCACTCGGTGCCGCGCTATGAGCTTGTAGGTCTGCTATTTTTCAATAGCTAAAGTATTACACAATGCTTAAAACACCAAAAGGGGTTCCCGTCTAGAATGGGTTAATGTTGACGTTGGTTTTCTCGACTAACCGCCAGAAAGCCACAGACATTCTCTGCTAGCACCAGGCAGGGTCATTCCAGGAGACAAGAACAGCTTGGCTGGGAAACACAGTGCCCCCGTCTGGCGAGAAGCACACACTGCATCCTGTGTAAAACTATATAGTGTGTGGGGGGGGGGGGGGGGTTCTCAAACTATGGGTCGGGACCCTGAGCGGGGGGACACGGGAAGGTTGAAGGAGGGTCCGTCCGACGTCACACGTCAACAACTGTAAACAAAAACCAAAAAAAAAAAAGCATCCTTCCCATCGTCGTCTCCACCAGGCCGAAGGCATGGGGAGAGAGTATGTTTTGCACTGGGAGAGAGTATGTTTTGCACTGGGAGAGAGTATGTTTTCCACGGGGAGAGAGTATGTTTTGCACTGGGAGAGAGTATGTTTTGCACTGGGAGAGAGTATGTTTTGCACTGGGAGAGAGTATGTTTTGCACGGGGAGAGAGTATGTTTTGCACGGGGAGAGAGTATGTTTTGCACTGGGAGAGAGTATGTTTTGCACTGGGAGAGAGTATGTTTTGCACTGGGAGAGAGTATGTTTTGCACTGGGAGAGAGTATGTTTTGCACGGGGAGAGAGTATGTTTTGCACTGGGAGAGAGTATGTTTTGCACTGGGAGAGAGTATGTTTTGCACGGGGAGAGAGTATGTTTTGCACTGGGAGAGAGTATGTTTTGCACTGGGAGAGAGTATGTTTTGCACACACACACACACACTTGTGCGTGTGTGTGTGTGATTGTGTCCGCCCGTCCGTTACCAGTTAATCTCCGGCACCGTTAACCTGGTCGATGCCAAATTTTGCACACGCACTCCCTGGATGCCAACGATGAACCTCTGCTACAACATTTCCAGAACCGTCTGTTATAGCGCCACCAGGAGGCCGACTTTTTTTTTATATTACTGTGGTGAACACTAAATGGGGTCTCTCACCTCAGATTGAGCACTGGCTGGGTGGTAACGGGAGGATGTAGGAAGTGATAAAGGGAAGTGATGTACCTGTGTATTGTGGTTGTTTGTTTGTTGGAAGTAAAGTTCAGACTCACATTCTCCGTCTGCTCGTCTCATTCCTCAACTTCCACAGTGGTGACCTTGAACGTTTGAAATTGAATTACTATGGATGAGGCTGTTGCGCCGGCTCCCGCTGTATATGCGGCGACAGTTAAACTGCCAGAGTTTTGGCAACACGATCCAGACCCGTGGTTCCAGCATATCGAGGCACAGTTTCACCTCAGAGGGATCACGGTAGATGAGACAAAATATTATCATGTCGTCGCGGCGTTGGATTCCACTACCACCCGCCGTATGATGGGATTTCTGAGGGATCCACCAGCGGCCGGCAAATACGTGGCTATCAAAGATAAGCTTCTGCAGTTGTTTCAGCTATCCGACGAAGAGCGCGCAGAGCGCCTACTGTCTCTGAATGGATTAGGAGACAGTAAACCCACGGAACTGATGGAGAATATGCTGGCACTGATCGGTTCAGGTGACACTACATTCCTTTTCATTCAACTTTTCCTGCGGCAGCTTCCCACTCCAGTGCGCACGGCTTTGGCCACCTCGCCACTGGTGCGCACCAAGGATTATCGCGGGTTAGCAGAAGAGGCGGACCGAGTACTACTGGCGTCCCGCGACTCCCGACATTATGTGGCGGCTGCGGTGCCTCAGCCTGAACGTCGGAGGGATGGTAATA
The DNA here is from genome assembly GCF_951216825.1 of Electrona antarctica. Taxonomy (NCBI): domain Eukaryota; kingdom Metazoa; phylum Chordata; class Actinopteri; order Myctophiformes; family Myctophidae; genus Electrona; species Electrona antarctica. The sequence continues at coordinate 2,128,578 of NC_136805.1, read as the reverse complement.
GTAGCGCACTTTGTTATTATCATCGCCGTTTTGGCAACAAGGCGCAGCGGTGCATTCAGCCATGCTCTTGGGTGGAGCAGGGAAACGCACGAGCCAGCGCTCATTAACAGCTGTGAGCGCTGGTGCCAGCAACAACAAGCTGTTGTTCATTGAGGACACGTTGTCGGGTAGGCGCCTGCTTGTGGATTCTGGCGCCCAGCTGAGTATCCTGCCTGCATCATCAGCGGACGCGTTGGGAGACGGACAGGGGCCGCCGCTTGACGCTGCTAACGGCACTCCTATTCGCACGTTTTGCACTAGGGATGTAACGGTGTGTTTTCATGGACGTAAGTTCTGCTGGGACTTTGTCATTGCCTCTGTGTCAGTGCCTATACTGGGGGCTGATTTTTTGTGTGCTCACAGGCTATTAGTGGACATTTCCAACTGTCGGCTGATTGACGCTGTTTCTTTTGCCACATATCCATGCACACTGGGGGGGCCAGGGCCGCTTGCCCTGGCCAACTTGCTCGCCACGGGGGATGTGTACCAGCGCCTCCTTGCCGAGTTCCCTGCCCTGACCGTGCCCACCTTCTCCGCTGCCGTCGCTAAGCATGGGGTGGAGCATTACATCCCCACAGTTGGGCCACCCGTTTTTGCACGAGCGCGCCGTCTTGATGCGGCCAAGTTGGCAATAGCCAAGGAGGAGTTCTCTACAATGGAGCGGCTCGGGATTGTGCGCCGATCTAACAGCCCATGGGCCTCTCTTCTGCACATGGTCCCCAAGGCGGATGGGAATTGGCGGCCGTGTGGTGATTTCCGCCGCTTGAATAATATTACCACAAATGACCGTTACCCAGTCCCACACATACAGGACTTTTCTGCCCACCTGGCGGGGGCCACCATTTTTTCTAAGGTGGATTTGGTGCGCGGCTACCACCAGGTGCCGGTCCATCCGGTGGACGTGCCTAAGACTGCTGTCATCACTCCGTTTGGGCTTTTTGAATTTTTACGGATGCCATTCGGCCTTAAAGGGGCAGCGCAAACATTCCAGCGGCTGATGGACTCGGTGCTGCGTGGCATGTCATTTCTATTCACTTATTTGGATGACATTTTGGTGGCTAGCGGATCGGCACACCAGCACCAGACACATCTCCGGCAGCTTTTTGAGCGACTCAACGAGCACGGGCTGATCGTGAATCCGGCTAAATGCCACTTCGGCCTGCCGGCTATAGATTTCCTCGGCCACCACGTTTCCCCCCAGGGGGCTGTGCCGTTGCCCACCAAGGTGGAGGCCATTGCTGTTTTTCCCCGCCCCCTCACGGTCAAGCCCTTGCAGGAGTACCTGGGCATGGTGAACTTCTATAACCGGTTCATACCACACGCGGCCCACCTCATGCATCCTTTGTACGAGGCGTTGAAGGGGAAGAAGGACAATGAGGATGTGGGCTGGTCCCCGGAGCGGGTCCAGGCGTTTGAGGACACTAAGGCGGCCCTCGCCAAAGCTGCCATGCTAGCACACCCGTCCCCTGCTGCTCCTATAGCCCTGACCACCGACGCTTCCGATTACGCAGTAGGAGCGGTTTGTGAGCAGTGGGTGGCCGGTGCCTGGCAGCCCCTCGCTTTTTTCAGCAAGAAGCTCCGGGACGCAGAGAGGAAGTACAGCACGTTTGATAGGGAGCTGCTGGCCCTTTTCCTCGCTGTACGGCATTTCAGATTCCTGCTGGAGGGAAGAGAGTTCACCGCGTTTGTGGACCATAAGCCCCTGACCTTTGCCATGGCCAAGACTACGGAGCCGTGGTCAGGGCGGCAGCAGCGCCAACTCTCTGCCATCTCAGAGTTCACAACGGACATTCAGCATGTGGCCGGTAAGGACAACCTGGTGGCGGACTGCCTCTCTCGGGGGCACATCAGTCCTGTGCACCTTGGCATCGATTATGTGGCACTGGCCGCTGACCAGCTCACAGACGTGGAGCTCCAGGCGTTCAGGACGGCCGTGACAGGACTGCGGCTGGAGGATGTGGCGTTTCATGACAGTGGCGCTACGCTCCTCTGTGACGTCTCCACAGGCCAGCCCCGCCCCATGGTCCCAACTGGCTGGCGCCGCCGCATTTTCAACGCCATTCACTCCCTTTCACACCCAGGGGTGAGGGCGTCGGTTAAGCTGGTGGGGGCCAAGTTCGTCTGGCCGGGCCTCAGGAAGGAAGTAAAGGGGTGGGCAGCGTCCTGTGTGGCATGCCAGCGATCCAAGGTACACCGTCACACTAAGGCCCCCCTGGAGCCGTTTCTTATTCCAGAGAGGCGGTTTGACCACGTCAACATGGACCTGGTGGGCCCACTTGCCCCGTCCCAAGGTTTCACATACCTTCTCACTATGGTGGACAGGACCACCAGGTGGCCGGAGGCGGTTCCCCTGAAGGCTAGCACGTCTGCGGAGGTTGCCCGTGCGTTCATCTCCGGCTGGGTGACACGTTTCGGCACGCCATTGGATTTGACTTCGGACAGGGGGGCCCAGTTCACTTCGGAGCTGTGGAGCGCCGTGGCCGAGAGCCTGGGAGTGAAACTCCATCGCACCACGGCGTACAATCCTAAGGCCAACGGGATGTGTGAGCGGTTTCACCGTTCCATGAAGGCGTCTCTCCGGGCCACGCTCACAGACAGCAACTGGATTGACCAGCTGCCATGGGTCATGTTGGGCCTGCGTTCGGCCCCCAAAGAAGACCTGCAGTCCTCGTCAGCCGAGCTGGTTTTTGGGCAGCCGCTGAGGGTCCCTGGGGAATTCCTCGCTGAGCCTTCTGCCCCTTGGTCCGCTGCAGCTCATCGTTCTGCCGGTCGGGACGCTGCAAGAACTTTTGCCCCGTTTCCCGCACATCACTGCCTTCCCCGCTCCTACATCCCGAAGGACCTGATGGCGGCCCGCTATGTGTTCATCCGTCACGATGCCCACCGTTCTCCACTGCAGGCTCCCTACGATGGGCCCTTCCGAGTCCTCGAAGCGGGGGCCAACTACTTTGTGGTAGACATGGGGGGTAATAAAGAGCAGATTTCAGTGGATCGTCTTAAACCTGCTCATGTGGTCCGAGACGACCCGGTGGAGCTGGCGCAGCCCCCACGCCGGGGTCGTCCACCCAAGTCTGCCTCTGTCCCGTCCCCCCCATCCGTGGCTACCCCTGTTGTCCACCGACGAAGCCTCGTCGTCGACGTGGACGACCTCCTGCCCCTGCCCCTACCCCTGCCCCTTCCACATTCCCTGGGACTGTGAAATACAGCCGGTATGGCCGCATGGTCAGACCTCCTGAAAGACACTAGAGACACTGTGTTGGGGGGTTGTATAATGATGTTTTGCACTGCAGGTCAATTCTGAAGGTTCGGGGGGGGCCTGTGTGGTGAACACTAAATGGGGTCTCTCACCTCAGATTGAGCACTGGCTGGGTGGTAACGGGGAGGATGTAGGAAGTGATAAAGGGAAGTGATGTACCTGTGTATTGTGGTTGTTTGTTTGTTGGAAGTAAAGTTCAGACTCACATTCTCCGTCTGCTCGTCTCATTCCTCAACTTCCACAACTCCTCCAAATTCTGTCCAAAAAGGCTCAAATCATGAACGCAGCGTGCAATTTACGTGAAATCTTTCACAGACTTTCCTACTAGGCTGAGGAATATATCCCACCCCTTTCATATTGGCCTGTTATAGCGCCACCAACAGGTGGATTTTTGCAAAACACATTTTTGGAACAAAATGCCTCAAATCATCCAATTGCCTTCCAAGGCTAAATCTACAGGTGATTTAGTGATTTAGTCGACTAAAATGTGTTTTGGCGGGTTAGGCGGGCCTTGATGCCGTCATAATGACTGATTTTACATTTCCTGAAAATAGCCGATCTACAAGCTCACAACGCGTCGCGCTGCCACGTGTTGTGAGCTTGTAGATCTGCTATTTTCAGCATGCAAACAAGTGTAAAATTACTTATACTGGATCTCTTGTCCACTAGTCCCTTCCTAAGATTTTAGTCTACTTTTCATTTGTTGACGAAATTGTCAATATATTTAGTCTTAGTTTTAGTCATCATAGCTTAGTTTTCATTTAGTTTCCATTTAGTTTTCGTCAGTGAAAAAAGGTAGTCGACGAACATTTTTCGTCTTAGTTTTAGTCGACAAAATCAACACTGCTGCTGCATGGTACAAGAAAGTTTGGGACCCCCCCCGGCCTGAACTAGTGAGACAGCGGGGTTTTGGAACACGCAGCGGGGAATGGAGCAGGATGATGCATGCAGGCTATCTATAGATATATATATAGAGAGAGACACAGAGCTCCAGATGGGAAACCAAGAGGAAAACATCACTTTAAAACAGTGTTTTTCAACCATTTTGAGACCAGGGCCCACTATTCATTCTGCATTTGAGCCACGGACCACCATTTGATGACGTTTAGTCTCTCAGGCCCTAAAACTAAAGATTTGTTTTTCTTTTTATTGTCCACAATTCCATGCTATATTTAGAAATGAGAAATAACAGGCAAACGTTGATTGAGTGTAGTAAAAGTCCAATATTTGGATCTGAGATGTTGTGAAGTAGAAGTACAAAATACCTCAAAATTGCACACAAGTACAGTACTTTCCACCACTGCTGAAGTGTAATCAGATCAGATTCAATGTATTGTCACTACACAGTATACAAATATATCAGAGTATACAAATACTTGTGGAGGTGGTCGAGTCCAAGTCCAGACAAGATTTCGTACTCTTTTGATTGATTTTTCCATTTTATGACAAAGACAAGACAGGAAAAAACAAACAAACAAAAACAAAACAAAACAGACAGCTCAGCTCAGATACGTTGTGGAACAAAGGACACAGTTATAAACATACCCATTACCTACATCGAACCAAAAAATAAAATACAAAAATAATATACAAATATGGACACATTCAGTTTGGTGCTTGAAAGTCTAGATGGGAAAAATAGCAGATCTCAATATGCCCAAATATGGAAGACTGATGTCATAGCCAATAATATGCCCAAATATAGAAGACTGATGTCAATCATGTCATAGCCGCCTGTTTTCTCTCAATATGCCCAAATATAGAAGACTGATGTCATAGCCGTACGACTGCGAGATATAAAACAAATCGCACGATGAACGGAACGTGATTCAGCGACTCGTACCGACACACTGACCTTCCAGGTAGCAGTCGATGTAAACTGGAGAGAAATGCTTCACTGGACGATACATCGGAAAGGAGGACCGAACAACGAACACTGGCCTACTGTGGTGGTGGAGAAGGAGCTGTACTGCTTTGGAGGAGACGGTGATCACATTGACGTTCACGTCTTCAACACAATGTCTTTCTCCTGGAAGACGTTGACCCCACTGACCCCTGGAAGAGGAGTTCCCTTAAGGCGCCACAGCCACACAGCTGTGCTGATAGAAGACACAGCCTACATCTGGGGAGGCTGCCGGAGAGAGGTGTACCTCAATGAGCTTTATGCATTTGATGTGGACGCCCACAGATGGTCGAGACCCAGGGTTTCTGGCACTGTTCCGAAGGGGAGGAGGCACCACTCAGCCTGTGTGTTGGGGAAGGTCATGTTTATCCATGGAGGATACAACCAGCTGACTAAATGGACTAATGACACATACAAGTTGGACACCAGCACAATGGTCTGGTCTTCAATTAACACCAGAGGAACTCCACCTCCTGCTTCATCAGGTCACTCTGCTACCATCATCGGGACAAAGATGTTTGTATTTGGGGGCAGTTTAGAAATGAGGTACTACAGCAACATGTAATGTAATGTAATGTAATGTAACATCAGCGTGTTTGACACAGAGACCAACTACTGGCTGGACAGACCTTATGCACAGCTTCTTCCAGGACAACGCTGGCAGCATTCAGCATTTACCTACAATGGAGAGCTGTACATATTCAACAGGACCCTCTTTGATCTGTGGAAATTCAACCCAGAGACCTTCTCATGGAAGGAGGTTGAGCCCAAGGGGGAAGGACCACGTCCAATGTGTAACATCTGCTGTTGCATTGTGGGAGATCGTATCGTCCTCTTTGGAGGAGACAAACCGAGAGACCTCACACACCTGTACGTCTTAGACTTGAGTCCTACTCTTAAGACGCTGTGCAAGCTAGCGGTTATTCAGTACGGTCTGGATCAGTCTGAACTCCCACACAACATCCGGTGGGAACTGGTAGCCATGGGCATAGCACAACCAACAACTAAAAAAATGACAGCCTTCGGAAAAAAGTAAGAAGTTAGCTCTCTAAAAACAAAGTAAGAAGTTAGCCCTCTAAAAACAAAGTAAGAAGTTAGCCCTCTAAAAACAAAGTAAGAAGTTAGCCCTCTAAAAACAAAGTAAGAAGTTAGCCCTCTAAAAACAAAGTAAGAAGTTAGCCCTCTAAAAACAAAGTAAGAAGATAGCTCTCTAAAAACAAAGTAAGAAGTTAGCTCTCTAAAAACAAAGTAAGAAGTTAGCCCTCTAAAAACAAAGTAAGAAGTTAGCCCTCTAAAAACAAAGTAAGAAGTTAGCTCTCTAAAAACAAAGTAAGAAGTTAGCCCTCTAAAAACAAAGTAAGAAGTTAGCCCTCTAAAAACAAAGTAAGAAGTTAGCCCTCTAAAAACAAAGTAAGAAGTTAGCCCTCTAAAAACAAAGTAAGAAGTTAGCCCTCTAAAAACAAAGTAAGAAGTTAGCCCTCTAAAAACAAAGTAAGAAGTTAGCTCTCTAAAAACAAAGTAAGAAGTTAGCCCTCTAAAAACCAAGTAAGAAGTTAGCCCTCTAAAAACAAAGTAAGAAGTTAGCCCTCTAAAAACAAAGTAAGAAGTTAGCCATCTAAAAACAAAGTAAGAAGATAGCTCTCTAAAAACAAAGTAAGAAGTTAGCCCTCTAAAAACAAAGTAAGAAGTTAGCCCTCTAAAAACAAAGTAAGAAGTTAGCCCTCTAAAAACAAAGTAAGAAGTTAGCCCTCTAAAAACAAAGTAAGAAGTTAGCCCTCTAAAAACAAAGTAAGAAGTTAGCCCTCTAAAAACAAAGTAAGAAGTTAGCCCTCTAAAAACAAAGTAAGAAGTTAGCCCTCTAAAAACAAAGTAAGAAGTTAGCCCTCTAAAAACAAAGTAAGAAGTTAGCCCTCTAAAAACAAAGTAAGAAGTTAGCCCTCTAAAAACAAAGTAAGAAGTTAGCCCTCTAAAAACAAAGTAAGAAGTTAGCCCTCTAAAAACAAAGTAAGAAGTTAGCCCTCTAAAAACAAAGTAACAAACTCAAGATGAGCTAAAACACGCTGGAATAAAAGCACCAAGTTAGTGGCATCACAATAAAAGCACCAAGTTAGTGGCATCACAATAAAAGCACCAAGTTAGTGGCATCACAATAAAAGCACCAAGTTAGTGGCATCACAATGTACTTAAAGTAGCAAAAGTAAAAGTACTCATTATGCATAATGTCCCGTTTCAAGTCAAATATAGACAATAAATGATTGGAAAATAGCAGATAGCTCACGATGCGATGCATTGTGATCGCATTGGGCTTGTAGATCTGCCATTGGGCTTGTAGATCTGCCATTGTGCTTGTAGATCATTGAGCTTGTAGATCTGCCATTTTCAAATGGCCCAAATGTATATTAATATATACGGCTGTATGTTTTGTAATGATAATCAAAATCGTAAAAAGTTACTCAAGATTTAAAATAAATATAGTGTAGTAAAAGTCCAACATTTGCATCTGAGATGTTGTGGAGTAGAAGTAAAAGTACTGGATATTGATGGAAATACTCAAGTAAAGTACAAAATACCAAAAAATTGCACATACGTACAGTACTTTCCACCACTGCTGAAGTGTAATCAGATCAGATTAAATTTATTGTCACTACACAGTATACAAATATATAAATATATCATAGTATACAAATACTTTGACAATGAAATTAAGTGTGGAGGGAGGGGGGGGGGGGGGGAGGGGGAGTGTGGGAGGTGGTCGAGGTCCAGACCAAGTCCAGACAAGATTTCGTATTCTTACAACAAACTTAATCTGAAGCACTGCAATTATTATTTTTACCGACTTTGGAAAAGCTCAACATTGGGTATACTACAGGCTGGCCAGTCCTGACGGGTTTAAACCCCAGGCCGGGTCCAGGGGGAAAGTCTGCAACATCGGAGTTGGAACCGGAGACCAATTGGGTCTCCATCGACCCGCTGAGCGCTGTTTCAGAGGTGGACAGACGCTGCCCCCGCCCGCAGGGGCAATGGGGCTCAAGAGGTCCCATTTAGGCCTGACGTCGAAATACAAAAAATGTCTTCTAAATCCTGACAGTTTTCTGAAAAACTTTCTATATCAGTGGTGCTCAATATTTCATGTCAAGGACCCCAAACATTATCTGTATTTGGCCGCCGAAGATTTGAGTTAAAAACGTTCGCTCTGAAAGAATATACATTTAAAGATTTAGGCCACATGTTCACGATTTTTCAAAAAACAGCAGACCTACAAGTTCATAGCGCGGCACTCGGTGCCGCGCTATGAGCTTGTAGATCTGCTATTTTTCAATAGCTAAAGTATAACATAATGCTTAAAACACCAAAAGGGGTTCCCGCCCCAAAATGGGTTAAGCGTGGCCTACTGTAATGAACTCCATTCAAAAAGTATGCATGATGCAAAACTTGACCACAAGAGTAGGCAGGCGCTCCGGGTATTCAAATTGGCTACTAGGAATGCCTATGAATCCCACAGGCTTGGATAGACAACCTGGCCTGGTGGGGATAATGCGGACATGATTACCAGCTGGGTATACTGTAGTTAGTAAAATGGCAGTTCCTACGTTCTAAAAGACCAGTGAATGATGATTAAAAAAAACACATTGGTGAAATAATGTACGTCCGATGTCGGCTCTAGGCTACTCACAGAACTGGTGCGCACGCACGCACGCACGCACGCACGCACGCACGCACGCACGCACGCACGCACGCACGCACGCACGCACGCACGCACGCACAGGAGCGCTGTTTTTTCACAGCACAAAATAATCTCATTTCATTGCATTGTAGTGACTGACTCGAGTGGACTCCTGGGGGAAGAGTCCCGAGTCAATTGGTACGAGACAGAGTCAATTCCAAGTCAAATGAATTGCAGAGACGAGACCGAGTCAATGACAATGTGAACTCGAGACGAGTCAAGGACTTGAGTAGTACAGTCTAATGCTGATCCTGGTGTTATCTGTTAGCCTAGACTGTTGTCCATTCCCTGAAACACCCTGGACAACGCTCCACACGTCCCAGACTCTTCTCCCTTCTCTAAAACACCCTGGACAACGCTCCACACGTCCCAGACTCTTCTCCCTTCTCTAAAACACCCTGGACAACGCTCCACACGTCCCAGACTCTTCTCCCTTCTCTAAAACACCCTGGACAACGCTCCACACGTCCCAGACTCTTCTCCCTTCTCTAAAACACCCTGGACAACGCTCCACACGTCCCAGACTCTTCTCCCTTCTCTAAAACACCCTGGACAACGCTCCACACGTCCCAGACTCTTCTCCCTTCTCTAAAACACCCTGGACAACGCTCCACACGTCCCAGACTCTTCTCCCTTCTCTAAAACACCCTGGACAACGCTCCACACGTCCCAGACTCTTCTCCCTTCTCTAAAACACCCTGGACAACGCTCCACACGTCCCAGGCTCTTCTCCCTTCTCTAAAACACCCTGGACAACGCTCCACACGTCCCAGACTCTTCTCCCTTCTCTAAAACACCCTGGACAACGCTCCACACGTCCCAGACTCTTCTCCCTTCTCTAAAACACCCTGGACAACGCTCCACACGTCCCAGACTCTTCTCCCTTCTCTAAAACACCCTGGACAACGCTCCACACGTCCCAGACTCTTCTCCCTTCTCTAAAACACCCTGGACAACGCTCCACACGTCCCAGACTCTTCTCCCTTCTCTAAAACACCCTGGACAACGCTCCACACGTCCCAGCCTCTTCTCCCTTCTCTAAAACACCCTGGACAACACTCCACACGTCCCAGGCTCTTCTCCCTTCTCTAAAACACCCTGGACAACGCTCCACACGTCCCAGACTCTTCTCCCTTCTCTAAAACACCCTGGACAACGCTCCACACGTCCCAGACTCTTCTCCCATCTCTAAAACACCCTGGACAACGCTCCACACGTCCCAGACTCTTCTCCCTTCTCTAAAACACCCTGGACAACGCTCCACACGTCCCAGCCTCTTCTCCCATCTCTAAAACACCCTGGACAACGCTCCACACGTCCCAGCCTCTTCTCCCATCTCTAAAACACCCTGGACAACGCTCCACACGTCCCAGACTCTTCTCCCTTCTCTAAAACACCCTGGACAACGCTCCACACGTCCCAGCCTCTTCTCCCTTCTCTAAAACACCCTGGACAACGCTCCACACGTCCCAGACTCTTCTCCCTTCTCTAAAACACCCTGGACAACGCTCCACACGTCCCAGACTCTTCTCCCTTCTCTAAAACACCCTGGACAACGCTCCACACGTCCTAGACTCTTCTCCCTTCTCTAAAACACCCTGGACAACGCTCCACACGTCCCAGACTCTTCTCCCTTCTCTAAAACACCCTGGACAACGCTCCACACGTCCCAGGCTCTTCTCCCTTCTCTGAAACACCCTGGACAACGCTCCACACGTCCTAGACTCTTCTCCCTTCTCTAAAACACCCTGGACAACGCTCCACACGTCCTAGACTCTTCTCCCTTCTCTAAAACACCCTGGACAACGCTCCACACGTCCCAGACTCTTCTCCCTTCTCTAAAACACCCTGGACAACGCTCCACACGTCCCAGACTCTTCTCCCTTCTCTAAAACACCCTGGACAACGCTCCACACGTCCCAGGCTCTTCTCCCTTCTCTAAAACACCCTGGACAACGCTCCACACGTCCCAGACTCTTCTCCCATCTCTAAAACACCCTGGACAACGCTCCACACGTCCCAGACTCTTCTCCCTTCTCTAAAACACCCTGGACAACGCTCCACACGTCCCAGACGCTTCTCCCTTCTCTAAAACACCCTGGACAACGCTCCACACGTCCCAGACTCTTCTCCCTTCTCTAAAACACCCTGGACAACGCTCCACACGTCCTAGACTCTTCTCCCTTCTCTAAAACACCCTGGACAACGCTCCACACGTCCTAGACTCTTCTCCCTTCTCTAAAACACCCTGGACAACGCTCCACACGTCCCAGACTCTTCTCCCTTCTCTAAAACACCCTGGACAACGCTCCACACGTCCCAGACTCTTCTCCCTTCTCTAAAACACCCTGGACAACGCTCCACACGTCCCAGACTCTTCTCCCTTCTCTAAAACACCCTGGACAACGCTCCACACGTCCCAGACTCTTCTCCCTTCTCTAAAACACCCTGGACAACGCTCCACACGTCCCAGGCTCTTCTCCCTTCCCTAAAACACCTGGACAACGCTCCACACGTCCCAGACTCTTCTCCCTTCTCTAAAACACCTGGACAACGCTCCACACGTCCCAGACTCTTCTCCCTTCTCTAAAACACCCTGGACAACGCTCCACACGTCCCAGACTCTTCTCCCTTCTCTAAAACACCCTGGACAATGCTCCACACGTCCCAGACTCTTCTCCCTTCTCTAAAACACCCTGGACAACGCTCCACACGTCCCAGACTCTTCTCCCTTCTCTAAAACACCCTGGACAACGCTCCACACGTCCTAGACTCTTCTCCCTTCTCTAAAACACCCTGGACAATGCTCCACACGTCCCAGACTCTTCTCCCTTCTCTAAAACACCCTGGACAACGCTCCACACGTCCCAGACTCTTCTCCCTTCTCTAAAACACCCTGGACAACGCTCCACACGTCCCAGACTCTTCTCCCTTCTCTAAAACACCCTGGACAACGCTCCACACGTCCCAGACTCTTCTCCCTTCTCTAAAACACCCTGGACAACGCTCCACACGTCCCAGACTCTTCTCCCTTCTCTAAAACACCCTGGACAACGCTCCACACGTCCCAGACTCTTCTCCCTTCTCTAAAACACCCTGGACAACGCTCCACACGTCCCAGGCTCTTCTCCCTTCTCTAAAACACCCTGGACAACGCTCCACACGTCCCAGACTCTTCTCCCTTCTCTAAAACACCCTGGACAACGCTCCACACGTCCCAGACTCTTCTCCCTTCTCTAAAACACCCTGGACAACGCTCCACACGTCCCAGACTCTTCTCCCTTCTCTAAAACACCCTGGACAACGCTCCACACGTCCCAGACTCTTCTCCCTTCTCTAAAACACCCTGGACAACGCTCCACACGTCCCAGACTCTTCTCCCTTCTCTAAAACACCTTGGACAACGCTCCACACGTCCCAGACTCTTCTCCCTTCTCTAAAACACCCTGGACAACGCTCCACACGTCCCAGACTCTTCTCCCTTCTCTAAAACACCCTGGACAACGCTCCACACGTCCCAGACTCTTCTCCCTTCTCTAAAACACCCTGGACAACGCTCCACACGTCCCAGACTCTTCTCCCTTCTCTAAAACACCCTGGACAACGCTCCACACGTCCCAGACTCTTCTCCCTTCTCTAAAACACCCTGGACAACGCTCCACACGTCCCAGGCTCTTCTCCCTTCTCTAAAACACCCTGGACAACGCTCCACACGTCCCAGACTCTTCTCCCTTCTCTAAAACACCCTGGACAACGCTCCACACGTCCCAGACTCTTCTCCCTTCTCTAAAACACCCTGGACAACGCTCCACACGTCCCAGACTCTTCTCCCTTCTCTAAAACACCCTGGACAACGCTCCACACGTCCCAGCCTCTTCTCCCATCTCTAAAACACCCTGGACAACGCTCCACACGTCCCAGCCTCTTCTCCCATCTCTAAAACACCCTGGACAACGCTCCACACGTCCCAGGCTCTTCTCCCTTCTCTAAAACACCCTGGACAACGCTCCACACGTCCCAGACTCTTCTCCCTTCTCTAAAACACCCTGGACAACGCTCCACACGTCCCAGACTCTTCTCCCTTCTCTAAAACACCCTGGACAACGCTCCACACGTCCCAGACTCTTCTCCCTTCTCTAAAACACCCTGGACAACGCTCCACACGTCCCAGACTCTTCTCCCTTCTCTAAAACACCCTGGACAACGCTCCACACGTCCCAGACTCTTCTCCCTTCTCTAAAACACCCTGGACAACGCTCCACACGTCCCAGACTCTTCTCCCTTCTCTAAAACACCTTGGACAACGCTCCACACGTCCCAGACTCTTCTCCCTTCTCTAAAACACCCTGGACAACGCTCCACACGTCCCAGACTCTTCTCCCTTCTCTAAAACACCCTGGACAACGCTCCACACGTCCCAGACTCTTCTCCCTTCTCTAAAACACCCTGGACAACGCTCCACACGTCCCAGACTCTTCTCCCTTCTCTAAAACACCCTGGACAACGCTCCACACGTCCCAGGCTCTTCTCCCTTCTCTAAAACACCCTGGACAACGCTCCACACGTCCCAGACTCTTCTCCCTTCTCTAAAACACCCTGGACAACGCTCCACACGTCCCAGACTCTTCTCCCTTCTCTAAAACACCCTGGACAACGCTCCACACGTCCCAGACTCTTCTCCCTTCTCTAAAACACCCTGGACAACGCTCCACACGTCCCAGACTCTTCTCCCTTCTCTAAAACACCCTGGACAACGCTCCACACGTCCCAGACTCTTCTCCCTTCTCTAAAACACCTTGGACAACGCTCCACACGTCCCAGACTCTTCTCCCTTCTCTAAAACACCCTGGACAACGCTCCACACGTCCCAGACTCTTCTCCCTTCTCTGAAACACTTTGCTCATCCTGGTGTTATCTGCAGCGATCAGGGATGTTTTCCCAGGCTACCGTTTCCTTAACGACAGCCTCGGGGGGGATACCGAGCCTCCAGATTGTCATCTCAACGGCAGTGGAACCAAAACACGCAGGTTTTAGCCTACTTAAAGCAGCACTCTGTGCAGCACTCTACCCCGGATATGAACCCGGTTTCCTTCTCAACTGCTGATTAATATTTATTATTTTTACCATTGAGCCAAATCAATAGAGCCTGGCTGCTTCCTCAGGGGATTAATTGAATAATTGTGCCAGTATTGCAAATTGTGCATATAGGAAAGTAAAGAGAATACTACCTGAAAATTGTCTACAGTACAGTAAAAGTACTTAAGTTACTTTCTCCAGCGTTACAGTTTGTTTTAACAATAGCCTCAGGGCCCAGAGGGAGGGGGGGAGGGGGGGGGGGGGGATCCCAACGGACTGTTATCTCACACCAGGGCATGTTTTTATACACATTTGACAAAAAAGGGGGAAAAAAACTAGCCGATGCGAGAGGTGTTTGTACTGACGATCAGCTATGTTCACAACCTCTCTCTTATGCAATATTTGGCCATTAAAAGTCATTAAAAGTCATTAAATTAAGAAGACACTTAGTGTATACTGTGTGTTGGTTTGTTTACTGTCGAGTGAGAAAACAACCTTTCTAAACCATCTGGTCATTATTGACCTGAAATGCAGGAGACTGAGGCTTCACACACATTGAAACAGTGTAAATGCAGGAGACTGAGGCTTCACACACATTGAAACACAGTGTAAATGCAGGAGACTGAGGCTTCACACACATTGAAACAGTGTAAATGCAGGAGACTGAGGCTTCACACACATTGAAACACAGTGTAAATGCAGGAGACTGAGGCTTCACACACATTGAAACACAGTGTAAATGCAGGAGACTGAGGCTTCACACACATTGAAACACAGTGTAAATGCAGGAGACTGAGGCTTCACACACATTGAAACACAGTGTAAATGCAGGAGACTGAGGCCTCACACACATTGAAACACAGTGTAAATGCAGGAGACTGAGGCTTCACACACATTGAAACACAGTGTAAATGCAGGAGACTGAGGCCTCACACACATTGAAACACAGTGTAAATGCAGGAGACTGAGGCCTCACACACATTGAAACACAGTGTAAATGCAGGAGACTGAGGCCTCCTACACATTGAAACACAGTGTAAATGCAGGAGACTGAGGCCTCACACACATTGAAACACAGTGTAAATGCAGGAGACTGAGGCCTCACACACATTGAAACACAGTGTAAATGCAGGAGACTGAGGCTTCACACACATTGAAACCCAGTGTAAATGCAGGAGACTGAGGCTTCACACACATTGAAACCCAGTGTAAATGCAGGAGACTGAGGCTTCACACACATTGAAACCCAGTGTAAATGCAGGAGACTGAGGCTTCACACACATTGAAACACAGTGTAAATGCAGGAGACTGAGGCTTCACACACATTGAAACACAGTGTAAATGCAGGAGACTGAGGCTTCACACACATTGAAACACAGTGTAAATGCAGGAGACTGAGGCTTCACACACATTGAAACACAGTGTAAATGCAGGAGACTGAGGCCTCCTACACATTGAAACACAGTGTAAATGCAGGAGACTGAGGCTTCACACACATTGAAACACAGTGTAAATGCAGGAGACTGAGGCTTCACACACATTGAAACACAGTGTAAATGCAGGAGACTGAGGCTTCACACACATTGAAACACAGTGTAAATGCAGGAGACTGAGGCTTCACACACATTGAAACACAGTGTAAATGCAGGAGACTGAGGCCTCACACACATTGAAACACAGTGTAAATGCAGGAGACTGAGGCTTCACACACATTGAAACACAGTGTAAATGCAGGAGACTGAGGCCTCCTACACATTGAAACACAGTGTAAATGCAGGAGACTGAGGCTTCACACACATTGAAACACAGTGTAAATGCAGGAGACTGAGGCTTCACACACATTGAAACCCAGTGTAAATGCAGGAGACTGAGGCTTCACACACATTGAAACCCAGTGTAAATGCAGGAGACTGAGGCTTCACACACATTGAAACCCAGTGTAAATGCAGGAGACTGAGGCTTCACACACATTGAAACACAGTGTAAATGCAGGAGACTGAGGCTTCACACACATTGAAACACAGTGTAAATGCAGGAGACTGAGGCTTCACACACATTGAAACACAGTGTAAATGCAGGAGACTGAGGCTTCACACACATTGAAACACAGTGTAAATGCAGGAGACTGAGGCCTCCTACACATTGAAACACAGTGTAAATGCAGGAGACTGAGGCCTCCTACACATTGAAACACAGTGTAAATGCAGGAGACTGAGGCTTCACACACATTGAAACACAGTGTAAATGCAGGAGACTGAGGCCTCCTACACATTGAAACACAGTGTAAATGCAGGAGACTGAGGCTTCACACACATTGAAACACAGTGTAAATGCAGGAGACTGAGGCTTCACACACATTGAAACACAGTGTAAATGCAGGAGACTGAGGCTTCACACACATTGAAACACAGTGTAAATGCAGGAGACTGAGGCTTCACACACATTGAAACACAGTGTAAATGCAGGAGACTGAGGCCTCCTACACATTGAAACACAGTGTAAATGCAGGAGACTGAGGCTTCACACACATTGAAACACAGTGTAAATGCAGGAGACTGAGGCCTCTTACACATTGAAACACAGTGTAAATGTAGGAGACTGAGGCTTCACACACATTGAAACACAGTGTAAATGCAGGAGACTGAGGCCTCTTACACATTGAAACACAGTGTAAATGTAGGAGACTGAGGCTTCACACACATTGAAACCCAGTGTAAATGCAGGAGACTGAGGCTTCACACACATTGAAACACAGTGTAAATGCAGGAGACTGAGGCTTCACACACATTGAAACACAGTGTAAATGCAGGAGACTGAGGCTTCACACACATTGAAACACAGTGTAAATGCAGGAGACTGAGGCTTCACACACATTGAAACAGTGTAAATGCAGGAGACTGAGGCCTCCTACACATTGAAACACAGTGTAAATGCAGGAGACTGAGGCCTCCTACACATTGAAACACAGTGTAAATGCAGGAGACTGAGGCTTCACACACATTGAAACACAGTGTAAATGCAGGAGACTGAGGCCTCCTACACATTGAAACACAGTGTAAATGCAGGAGACTGAGGCTTCACACACATTGAAACACAGTGTAAATGCAGGAGACTGAGGCTTCACACACATTGAAACACAGTGTAAATGCAGGAGACTGAGGCTTCACACACATTGAAACACAGTGTAAATGCAGGAGACTGAGGCTTCACACACATTGAAACACAGTGTAAATGCAGGAGACTGAGGCTTCACACACATTGAAACACAGTGTAAATGCAGGAGACTGAGGCCTCCTACACATTGAAACACAGTGTAAATGCAGGAGACTGAGGCTTCACACACATTGAAACACAGTGTAAATGCAGGAGACTGAGGCTTCACACACATTGAAACACAGTGTAAATGCAGGAGACTGAGGCTTCACACACATTGAAACACAGTGTAAATGCAGGAGACTGAGGCTTCACACACATTGAAACACAGTGTAAATGCAGGAGACTGAGGCCTCACACACATTGAAACACAGTGTAAATGCAGGAGACTGAGGCTTCACACACATTGAAACACAGTGTAAATGCAGGAGACTGAGGCCTCCTACACATTGAAACACAGTGTAAATGCAGGAGACTGAGGCTTCACACACATTGAAACACAGTGTAAATGCAGGAGACTGAGGCTTCACACACATTGAAACCCAGTGTAAATGCAGGAGACTGAGGCTTCACACACATTGAAACCCAGTGTAAATGCAGGAGACTGAGGCTTCACACACATTGAAACCCAGTGTAAATGCAGGAGACTGAGGCTTCACACACATTGAAACACAGTGTAAATGCAGGAGACTGAGGCTTCACACACATTGAAACACAGTGTAAATGCAGGAGACTGAGGCTTCACACACATTGAAACACAGTGTAAATGCAGGAGACTGAGGCTTCACACACATTGAAACACAGTGTAAATGCAGGAGACTGAGGCCTCCTACACATTGAAACACAGTGTAAATGCAGGAGACTGAGGCCTCCTACACATTGAAACACAGTGTAAATGCAGGAGACTGAGGCTTCACACACATTGAAACACAGTGTAAATGCAGGAGACTGAGGCCTCCTACACATTGAAACACAGTGTAAATGCAGGAGACTGAGGCTTCACACACATTGAAACACAGTGTAAATGCAGGAGACTGAGGCTTCACACACATTGAAACACAGTGTAAATGCAGGAGACTGAGGCTTCACACACATTGAAACACAGTGTAAATGCAGGAGACTGAGGCTTCACACACATTGAAACACAGTGTAAATGCAGGAGACTGAGGCCTCCTACACATTGAAACACAGTGTAAATGCAGGAGACTGAGGCTTCACACACATTGAAACACAGTGTAAATGCAGGAGACTGAGGCCTCTTACACATTGAAACACAGTGTAAATGTAGGAGACTGAGGCTTCACACACATTGAAACACAGTGTAAATGCAGGAGACTGAGGCCTCTTACACATTGAAACACAGTGTAAATGTAGGAGACTGAGGCTTCACACACATTGAAACCCAGTGTAAATGCAGGAGACTGAGGCTTCACACACATTGAAACACAGTGTAAATGCAGGAGACTGAGGCTTCACACACATTGAAACACAGTGTAAATGCAGGAGACTGAGGCTTCACACACATTGAAACACAGTGTAAATGCAGGAGACTGAGGCTTCACACACATTGAAACACAGTGTAAATGCAGGAGACTGAGGCCTCCTACACATTGAAACACAGTGTAAATGCAGGAGACTGAGGCCTCCTACACATTGAAACACAGTGTAAATGCAGGAGACTGAGGCTTCACACACATTGAAACACAGTGTAAATGCAGGAGACTGAGGCCTCCTACACATTGAAACACAGTGTAAATGCAGGAGACTGAGGCCTCCTACACATTGAAACACAGTGTAAATGCAGGAGACTGAGGCTTCACACACATTGAAACACAGTGTAAATGCAGGAGACTGAGGCCTCCTACACATTGAAACACAGTGTAAATGCAGGAGACTGAGGCTTCACACACATTGAAACACAGTGTAAATGCAGGAGACTGAGGCCTCCTACACATTGAAACACAGTGTAAATGCAGGAGACTGAGGCTTCACACACATTGAAACACTTCCTAACAGATGTGTTTGATAAACGCTGGCCTCATAAACGCTCTCCAGTGGTGGGGTAAGTATACTACTCATTCTGTTACTTAGGTAAAAGTATCAATTCTGCAACGTAGAACTACTCCGTTACAAGTAACAGTCTGGTAATCAAAATGTACTTGTATCAAAAGTATCAAAAGTAGAAAGTACTCATTATGCAGAATATCCCATTTCACAAGTTCAAATTGTACGCACATATTTTGGGAAATAGCAGATCTACAAGCTCACAATGTGTTGCACACATTGGAAGCTTGTAGATCTGCAATTTTCAAATGGCAGATCAGTGGTTACTGGTTAATGTATGTTTTGTAATAATACTCCAAATGTGTAAAGTAACTAGTAACGGACGTTTTCAAATAAATGTAGTGGAATAAAATTACAAAATTTGGATCCGAGAGGACTGAGTAGAAGTAAAAGTAGGTGAGGAGGGTCTAGTCGCACACACACCAAGAACTCATTTTCTTGGTGGTCAAAATTCCACTTGAGTTGAGTACTGTACTTACATATACATACATATATATATATACGTAGATGTACTTTGTCACTTTACACCACTGTTTTATAAACGATGGCCTCATAAACTCTCTCTCTCTGCTGTGCTGCTGCCAGACCACAGGCTCTGTGGGAGAGCCAGAGAGAGAGAGAGAGAGAGAGAGAGAGAGAGAGAGAGAGAGAGAGAGAGAGAGAGAGAGAGAGGAGTTCACTTATTAGCACTGTCATAAAACTAACTAGTAACTAACAAACATGTTTGTTTTAAAGGAGCATTCAGTGATTTGGAAAAAAAACCCGGTCCACCCGGTAACAAGATGTGCACATGCACACGCTCTACAGTGGGGGAAGTACAACAGTCCAACAGCACATGCACCAAGGCCCGCCCCACTCGATCATGATTGGAGGAAGGCCCCTCTCATCCTGATTGGATGAAGGCTTTGCCACCCAAAGCCCAAACCGAAACTAGGGTTTTTTGACCCCAGGGGTTAACTGGGGACAGGGAGGAACTCCTTATATGGTCAGCACGCTTTATAGTAGTGAGGATTATCCAAAAAATAAGAAAAAATAAGTGATATTTGAATTAAGTGAAATCACTGAATATACCTTTAAGCACTAAAACACCCTGTACACTTTATGGACCACGCAGGGGGTCAATGAAACACCCTGTACACTTTATGGACCACCAGGGGGTCAATGAAACACCCTGTACACTTTATGGACCACCAGGGGGTCAATGAAACACCCTGTACACTTTATGGACCACCAGGGGGTCAATGAAACACCCTGTACACTTTATGGACCACCAGGGGGTCAATGAAACACCCTGTACACTTTATGGACCACCAGGGGGTCAATGAAACACCCTGTACACTTTATGGACCACGCAGGGGGTCAATGAAACACCCTGTACACTTTATGGACCACCAGGGGGTCAATGAAACACCCTGTACACTTTATGGACCACCAGGGGGTCAATGAAACACCCTGTACACTTTATGGACCACCAGGGGGTCAATGAAACACCCTGTACACTTTATGGACCACCAGGGGGTCAATGAAACACCCTGTACACTTTATGGACCACGCAGGGGGTCAATGGCTGCTTGTGAACTTCAGCTGGGATTTGATTGATTGATTGATTGATTGATTGATTGATTGATTATATATCTCCTCATTGTCCTGCACACAAAGTGCCCAACCAACACTCATGGGTTTATAAGACACCATTTTTACATTTGCATTTACAGCATGTTTGCATTATATTCATAAAGCATATTGCATTACAATAATTTAACTCGAGGAAATCCCCATAGACAGAACAAGTATTCCTCTTATGTCATCATCAACTGTTGAACTCCAGGCGGGACTACAGTAGTAGGCGGTACCGTAAAGCAGGGGTTCCAAAACCTTTGCATGTCAAGGACCCCCAAATTGACACTAATTAGCCCCGCGGACCCCTATTTGAAAAGATATGCCAGGGACCCCCATAAGAGAAGATTCTTAAAAGATATGCCAGGGACCCCCATAAGAGAGGATTCTTAAAAGATATGCCAGGGACCCCCATAAGAGAGGATTCTTAAAAGATATGCCAGGGACCCCCATAAGAGAAGATTCTTACGGCCCTAGCAGTGATTCTCAGTGTGATGTTTGGATGCGTTTATTAATCCATTCAGGTCTGACTGAATTAAAAAAAAAAGTTTTCTAAATCATGACAATTTTCTGAAAGATTTGAGGCACATTTTAACGATTTTTTAAAAATAGCAGACCTACAAGTTCATAGCGCGCCACTCGGTGGCTGGCGCGCTATGAGCTTGTAGATCTGCTATTTTTCAATAGCTAAATTATAACATAATGTATGTAACCACCAAAAGGGGTTCCCGCTCAAAATGGGTTAAGGCTCAGTGTGATGTGCGCCGTGACTCACTCATCTATCACTCATCACACGATCAATGGAAGCAGAGCGCACGCACGCACGCACGCACGCACGCACAGCTTCCTCCACCTCTACAACTGTAAAAAGCCTGTTTTAAACCTGACCTGATGAAGAGCAGTTTGTTTGGGTAGAAACATTGTTATTGTCAGAATAATGTTGTTTTTTCCACAACCCGTGTGTGGACGTTTCCCGTCTTCTCTCCAGTACAATTACAATTTACAATTTAGGCATTTAGCAGACGCTCTTAATCCAGAGCGATTTACATTAGGCAGGAACAAAAGTATGGGAATACATCACATATATAAAATGCAGTAGTAACACATATTTGAACTGGGGACCACCCCAAAATAATCATATTTGAACCGGGGACCACCCCAAAATAATCATATTTGAACCGGGGACCACCCCAAAATAATCATATTTGAACCGGGGACCACCCCAAAATAATCATATTTGAACCGGGGACCACCCCAAAATAATCATATTTGAACCGGGGACCACCCCAAAATAATCATATTTGAACCGGGGACCACCCCAAAATAATCATATTTGAACCGGGGACCACCCCAAAATAATCATATTTGAACCGGGGACCACCCCAAAATAATCATATTTGAACCGGGGACCACCCCAAAATAATCATATTTGAACCGGGGACCCCCCCAAAATAATCATATTTGAACCGGGGACCCCCCCAAAATAATCATATTTGAACCGGGGACCACCCCAAAATAATCATATTTGAACCGGGGACCCCCCCCAAAATAATCATATTTGAATCGGGGACCCCCCCAAAATAATCATATTTGAACCGGGGACCATAATCCTTATTATCTGCCCTCCAGTGAGTCCCCTTCCGGGGTGGCCTCAGAGCATTCTTCCCCCATCTGGGGCTCAGCCTGGAAGGCTAACCTCAGGGATGTGACTGGGGGGAAAAAAAACATCATCTCCCAGAAGAAATAAATGGGAGCCGCATGTCCAAAAAAACACGTTAAATCCTGGAAAAGAGAGAAAAAGGGATTGTAAATTCCCACGGATGTGCAGGCTTAAACCCCGGCCAGAAGACAGCTGAGAGCCTTCTTCTCCCGACCCCAAAATGGTTCCCAAACGTGGGGTTGGGACCCCCGGGGAATGAAACCAACATACAGTGTATACAGGGTACTTCTAACAATTGAATTACTTTCAAGAATTAGGCCTGACATCGAAATTTAAAAGAATGTCTTCTAAATCCTCACAATTTTCTGAAAAAGGTTTCTATATCAGTGGTGTTCAATATTTCATGTCAAGGACCCCAGAAATGATATGTATTTGGCTGCCGACCCCATCTGAAAATATGTTATTCCAGGAACCCCTCAGAAGCAAAGAGTTAAAAACATTCGCTAAAAGCAAAGCAAAGTTCTTTGTTTACCCAGGGTGAATGGACTAAGCTCGAGATGCTTGTTTACAGCCAGGCCCTGCTCATAGAACATTTCATGGTAGGGGTTCAATGCCTTGCTCAAGGGCACTTCAGCGGTGGTAATTTTAACGTGCCGGTCCGGGGATTCGAACTGGCGACCTTCCGATAACAAGACCGCTCCGCAAACCGTTCGGCCACCGCTGCCACCGCTCTGAAAGAACATAATTATATTCAAAGATTTGCGCCACATTTTCACGATTTTTCAAAAACGCTCATAGCGTGCCACTCAGTGCCGTGCTATGAGCTTGCAGATCTGCTATTTTTCAATGGCTAAAGTATAACAATGCTTAAAACCCCAAAAGGGGTTCCCGCCCAAAATGGGTTAAGATCCAATTTAATACCAAATTGTCTAGCTGCCACTGGGCAAACATTGAACGTTTCCTCTCCAATGTAAAAAGCTCCAGCCATTCCTCTGTGCCGACCCCCCCACCCCACCCCCATCAAATGGTGGTCAATAGCTCAAATGCAGAATGAATAATGGGCCTTGATATGAAAAAAGGTCAAGGCCCATCAAAACCACTGATTCATACAATAAGGAAAGCCTCAACTAGGTAATGTCAACTTCCATCTGGGCCGCCACAGACCCGCTATGGACCCACTGGACACAACATGTGGTGGTTTATCTGGGCCGCCACAGACCCGCTATGGACCCACTGCACACAACATGTGGTGGTTTATCTGGGCCGCCACAGACCCGCTATGGACCCACTGCACACAACATGGTGGTTTATCTGGGCCGCCAGACACACGCTATGGACCCACTGGACACAACATGTGGTGGTTTATCTGGGCCGCCACAGACACGCTATGGACCCACTGGACACAACATGTGGTGGTTTATCTGGGCCGCCACAGACACGCTATGGACCCACTGGACACAACATGTGGTGGTTTATCTGGGCCGCCACAGACCCGCTATGGACCCACTGCACACAACATGGTGGTTTATCTGGGCCGCCACAGACACGCTATGGACCCACTGCACACAACATGGTGGTTTATCTGGGCCACCACAGACACGCTATGGACCCACTGCACACAACATGTGGTGGTTTATCTGGGCCGCCACAGACACGCTATGGACCCACTGCACACAACATGGTGGTTTATCTGGGCCGCCACAGACCCGCTATGGACCCACTGGACACAACATGTGGTGGTTTATCTGGGCCGCCACAGACACGCTATGGACCCACTGGACACAACATGTGGTGGTTTATCTGGGCCGCCACAGACCCGCTATGGACCCACTGCACACAACATGGTGGTTTATCTGGGCCGCCACAGACACGCTATGGACCCACTGCACACAACATGGTGGTTTATCTGGGCCGCCACAGACACGCTATGGACCCACTGCACACAACATGGTGGTTTATCTGGGCCACCACAGACACGCTATGGACCCACTGCACACAACATGTGGTGGTTTATCTGGGCCGCCACAGACACGCTATGGACCCACTGCACACAACATGGTGGTTTATCTGGGCCGCCACAGACCTGCTATGGACCCACTGGACACAACATGTGGTGGTTTATCTGGGCCGCCACAGACACGCTATGGACCCACTGGACACAACATGTGGTGGTTTATCTGGGCCGCCACAGACCCGCTATGGACCCACTGGACACAACATGTGGTGGTTTATCTGGGCCGCCACAGACACGCTATGGACCCACTGGACACAACATGTGGTGGTTTATCTGGGCCGCCACAGACCCGCTATGGACCCACTGCACACAACATGTGGTGGAAATAGAGCTACACTTTCGGGCGACTGTGGCTCAGGAGGTAGAGCAGGTCGTCCAATGATCCCTGGGTCGGCGGTTCGAATCCTGGCTCCTCCTGTCTACATGTCGAAGTGTCCTTGGGCAAGACACTGAACCCCAAATTGCTCCCGATGTGCTGGTTGGTACCTTGCATGGCTTCCGCCGCAATCAGTGTATGAATGTGTGAATGTAATGCACAATCTATGTAAAGCGCCGCTATATAAATGCACCATTTACCATTTACCATTTAACCACCTGCCCACTATATAGTGTACCAAGACATCAGAGACACTTATACTTCCCACAGATCACACACACCCAAAGTGAGTTTGAAAAAACACAACAAAAAAACTTGCATATCTATTTGGAGAAATACAACAATGTGCAAAACACAGCAGCAACGTGCGTGAACTGTTGCAATAAAAGGTTTAGCCTTAGTTTAGTTTAGCCAATGGAATACAACCACCATAAAGACGACTATCTGTACCGACTGCTAGACCTAGTGTAGCTGCCGTCTTTACACACATTTTAAATCTGAGGCTTTTTTGTACTATTTTAAATAGTCTTGAGAAAAAGGTGCTGCTATTTGTCCCAAAATGACTGCAAGGATTTGTGCTATTTGTTTAAAAAAAAAAAACCTTAATACTAATACTAATATATGTGACCAGATTTGACTGAGAGCATGCCATCGCGCAACCTCCAGCTTTTCACCAGAGGAGAAAAAAAATGTATTTTTTCCCAAAATGAGTTAATAGCACAGGCAGACTCTTATACTAGAGCAGGGGTTCTCAACCCGTGGGTCGCGACCCCTCGGGGGGTCGCCAAATTATTTTAGGGGGTCCCCAAATTATTTTCCAAAAAAAAAAAAAAGAAAAAAAAAGATTTTTAAATTTAATTTTCACTTTTTTTCAAAAATAGCAGACCTACAAGCTCGTAGCGCGCCACTCGGTGGCGCGCTATGAGCTTGTAGATCTGCTATTTTTCAATAGCTAAATTATAACAATGCTTAAAACACCAAAAGGGGTTCCCGCCCAAAATGGGTTAAGGTTATTGTAGCAGTCAATTTATATTGGGGGTTGGGAGGGGGCGGGGCGGGGATCCCGAGACATTGCCAAAGCATTTCCGGGGGTCCCCGGCCAAAAACGTTGAGAACCCCTGTACTAGAGCATGTCTGAAATACATGTCAGAGCAGAAATCGACATGTAAATATGAAATAAATGCTTAAACATGTAGCTAGGTGTGATGTTAGTCCACAAAAGTGAACCTTTCAAGCCTGTTTTCTCAACTCGCTGTTTCTCTGCAAGTCATTACTCTATAAGCCATATCTCCAAAACGAATGGGTCAAACTGAACAACCAATATGTCAACTTGAAGCTATGATTCCCTGCTTTCACATGACATGAAAAAACTAAAATTCAAAAAGATCCAATCCCTCAGTCAAATCTGGTCACATATTATCTCCGTTTACTCAATGCTGTAGCCTACCCCCTCCAACTGTACATACTTTCCCCATTTTCCCCAGTTGTATTATACTGTATATTTTGACACTTGCTTTGGCAATGTAAGTGTATGTTTTCTCATGGCACTGAAGCTCCTTTGAGTTTGAACTGAATATTATATACATATTGTTGTAAGATGGTGGCACTCCTTGAAAACAGCCCACCAAGCTTGTAGACGGGTATGCTGGAAGCGTGACAGACTTAACCCATTCTGGGCGGGAACCCCTTTTGGTGTTTTAAGCATTATGTTATACTTTAGCTGTTGAAAAATCGTGAAAATGTAGTGCAAATCGTTGAATATATATTCTTTCAGAGCGAACGTTTTTAACTCAAATCTTTGCTTCTGAGGGGGGGGTCCCTGAAACAACATATTTGGGGGTCGGCGGCCAATTACATATATTTTTGGGGCTCCTCGACATGAAAATGTTTTGAGAATGACTGACATAGAAACATAGGGTTTTTCAGAAAACTGTCATGATTTAGAAGACATTGTACAACCTCGTTGTCAGGTGGAAATGGGTTAAAGGGGGCTATACTGTGTATGTGACCCGCGGAGCAATTAGCAGCACTTAGCGCTGAGCGGCGTCTGGCTGCTGTTACACAACTTCACTTAGCGCTGAGCGGCGTCTGGCTGCTGTTACACAACTTCAACAATAGCTGTTGAGGAGCTGAGTGATTGGCTCTGACTGTTATTGCTGTTGTTGTTAGTGGGAATGGAGACCGGAGACTGGAGGGGAGGACATCTTCGGTTATAGTCTCCACCAGACGAAGGCATGGGGAGAGTATGTTTTGCACTGCATCCGTGTGTGTGTCAGTGTGTCCGTCCATGTGTGTGTGTGTGTGTGTGTGTGTGTGTGTGTGTGTGTGTGTGTGTGTGTGTGTGTGTGTGTGTGTCTATCCGTCCGTCCGTGTGTCCGTCCGTCCGTCTGCGTACAGCTAATCTCCAGCACCTTTAACCTGGTCGATGCCAAACTATGCACACACACTCCCTGGATGCCAACGACGACCCTCTGCCCCAAACACTCCCTGGATGACAACGACGACCCTCTGCCCCAAACTATGCACACACACTCCCTGGATGACAACGACGACCCTCTGCCCCAAACTATGCACACACACTCCCTGGATGACAACGACGACCCTCTGCCCCAAACTATGCACACACACTCCCTGGATGACAACGACGACCCTCTGCCCCAAACTATGCACACACACTCCCTGGATGACAACGACGACCCTCTGCCCCAAACTATGCACACACACTCCCTGGATGACAACGACGACCCTCTGCCCCAAACTATGCACACACACTCCCTGGATGACAACGACGACCCTCTGCCCCAAACTATGCACACACACTCCCTGGATGACAACGACGACCCTCTGCCCCAAACTATGCACACACACTCCCTGGATGACAACGACGAACCTCTGCCCCAAACTATGCACACACACTCCCTGGATGACAACGACGACCCTCTGCCCCAAACTATGCACACACACTCCCTGGATGACAACGACGACCCTCTGCCCCAAACTATGCGCACACACTCCCTGGATGACAACGACGACCCTCTGCCCCAAACTATGCACACACACTCCCTGGATGACAACGACGACCCTCTGCCCCAAACTATGCACACACACTCCCTGGATGACAACGACGACCCTCTGCCCCAAACTATGCACACACACTCCCTGGATGCCAACGACGACCCTCTGCCCCAAACTATGCACACACACTCCCTGGATGACAACGACGACCCTCTGCCCCAAACTATGCACACACACTCCCTGGATGACAACGACGACCCTCTGCCCCAAACTATGCACACACACTCCCTGGATGACAACGACGACCCTCTGCCCCAAACTATGCACACACACTCCCTGGATGACAACGACGACCCTCTGCCCCAAACTATGCACACACACTCCCTGGATGACAACGACGACCCTCTGCCCCAAACTATGCACACACACTCCCTGGATGACAACGACGAACCTCTGCCCCAAACTATGCACACACACTCCCTGGATGACAACGACGACCCTCTGCCCCAAACTATGCACACACACTCCCTGGATGACAACGACGACCCTCTGCCCCAAACTATGCACACACACTCCCTGGATGACAACGACGACCCTCTGCCCCAAACTATGCACACACACTCCCTGGATGACAACGACGACCCTCTGCCCCAAACTATGCACACACACTCCCTGGATGACAACGACGACCCTCTGCCCCAAACTATGCACACACACTCCCTGGATGCCAACGACGACCCTCTGCCCCAAACTATGCACACACACTCCCTGGATGACGACCCTCTGCCCCAAACTATGCACACACACTCCCTGGATGACGACCCTCTGCCCCAAACTATGCACACACACTCCCTGGATGACAACGACGACCCTCTGCCCCAAACTATGCACACACACTCCCTGGATGCCAACGACGACCCTCTGCCCCAAACTATGCACACACACTCCCTGGATGACGACCCTCTGCCTCAAACTATGCACACACACTCCCTGGATGACGACCCTCTGCCTCAAACTATGCACACACACTCCCTGGATGACAACGACGACCCTCTCCCTGGATGACAACGACGACCCTCTGCCCCAAACACTCCCTGGATGACAACGACGACCCTCTGGACCTGGATGCCAACGACGACCCTCTGCCCCAAACCTTCCACAACAGCCTTCCAAAGTTTGCAGCATTTGTCCATTTCCAACAAAATGCCTCAAATCATTAACACAACGTGCGGTTTTGGTGAAATTATGCAGACATGCCCAATAGACAGTAATGATGCAGACATGCCCAATAGGCAGAAAGGATGCAGACATGCCCAATAGGCAGAAATGATGCAGACATGCCCAATAGGCAGAAAGGATGCAGACATGCCCAATAGGCAGAAATGATGCAGACATGCCCAATAGGCAGAAATGATGCAGACATGCCCAATAGGCAGAAATGATGCAGACATGCCCATTTTGCCCAATAGGCAGAAATGCCACATCTGCCGGTTATAGCGCCACCATGAGGCCGATTTTGGCAAAACACATTTCTGTATATTACTCGTTCATATTTGATCCATACATCACGCAAATCGGTATACACTATAGCCATAGTCATGTGACCAACACGCATCTGTCCGCTTCCCCATATTCCATCCCGATTGGCTAAGATTGCCTTCAAGGATTGGTCCATTTTGAACAACAACAAAACAACATGTTTATATTACTCCTACACATTTTATCCAAACATCACTAAAGCTGTGTGTCAGTTGTGTGTGTGTGTGTGGCATGGTGGGGGGGTCAGTGTGTGTGTCTGTCTGTTCGTGCGTGCGTTGGTGGGGGGTGTCAGTTGTGTGTGTGTGGCATGGTGGGGGTCAGTGTGTGAGTGTCTGTGTGTCTGTGTGTGTGTGTGTGTGTGTGTGTGTGTGTGTGTGTGTGTGTGTGTGTGTGTGTGTGTGTGTGCGTGCGTGCGTGCGTGCGTGCGTGCGTGCGTGTGTGTGTGTGTGCGCCGCGGGAAGCAGACAGCTCACAGTGTATTGCATAAGAGCTCTTGACGGCCGGCCGGATGTGAAGTAAACAGTCTGGAGATCAGACCAGATTTAACCAGCTCCACTGAGCAGTCTGGAGATCAGACCATATTTAACCAGCTCCACTGAGCAGTCTGGAGTGGAGATCAGACCAGATTTAACCAGCTCCACTGAGCAGTCTGGAGATCAGGCCAGATTTAACCAGCTCCACTGAGCAGTCTGGAGATCAGGCCAGATTTAACCAGCTCCACTGAGCAGTCTGGAGATCAGACCAGATTGAACCAGCTCCACTGAGCAGTCTGGAGATCAGGCCAGATTTAACCAGCTCCACTGAGCAGTCTGGAGATCAGACCAGATTGAACCAGCTCCACTGAGCAGTCTGGAGATCAGACCAGATTGAACCAGCTCCACTGAGCAGTCTGGAGATCAGACCAGATTTAACCAGCTCCACTGAGCAGTCTGGAGATCAGGCCAGATTTAACCAGCTCCACTGAGCATCGTTCAGGCCATTAGACGTCTACAACAGTGGGGTCCGGGCGGGGACCCCCAGGGGTCCTTGAGGGAGTACCGGGGGGTCGCCGGCTAAATGATAGTTTGGAACCTAATGGACCCTTATGGGTCTGTAACTCTGAGAGTGTACAAGACTAGAGACTGACCGATATGAAATGTTGTGACCGATACGATAACCGATACGATAGAGGGTATACAATCACCGATAACCGATACGATAGAGGGTATACAATCACCGATAACCGATACGATAGAGGGTATACAATCACCGATAACCGATACGATAGAGGGTATACAATCACCGATAACCGATACGATAGAGGGTATACAATCACCGATAACCGATACGATAGAGGGTATACAATCACCGATAACCGATACGATAGAGGGTATACAATCACCGATAACCGATACGATAGAGGGTATACAATCACCGATAACCGATACGATAGAGGGTATACAATCACCGATAACCGATATGCAACCGATAGTGATTTTTTTAACTGGAATAAAAACACGCCTTTTCTGTGAGGATTGTGCAAAGATTTTGCACCGATATGATTATGCGAAGGTACAAAGTGACAGTAGTACAGACAGCCCTGCTTTCTTAAACCAATGGCTTTTCAAGGCTTATAATATTGTTTTACTTCACTCAAAGAGTAAATAAATACTGTAGCAGCTAAATAAGAGGGGCCTATAGCATATACACAGTTTAAACACTAGTAGCCTATAGTATCCCACTTTCAGTATATGTAACAGACCCCA
Organism: Electrona antarctica; assembly: GCF_951216825.1. Lineage (NCBI taxonomy): Eukaryota > Metazoa > Chordata > Actinopteri > Myctophiformes > Myctophidae > Electrona > Electrona antarctica. Next base: position 2,097,397 of record NC_136805.1, on the reverse strand, counting down.
AGATATGCAGACATTATAATGCCAAGAACCCCCAGTTTGACAAGCATTAGGCCACATGCAGACCCATTTGATACCATTTTGCTCTCTGGGAGTCCACTATCATCAGTGTTAAGGTGTGCATGGCAACAGTTTGTGTTGCGTGTGATGATGTCACACCGGCATATATAAGATGATGCGCCGTTGAAAATGACTGTAGATGTAGAGAGAGAGACACGGTGACACAGACAGACACAGACAGACAGACAGACAGACAGACAGACAGACAGACAGACAGACAGACAGACAGACAGACAGACAGACAGTGATGTTTTCTTGGAGCGTCTCCAAAACAGGAGGACTAAAGCGAGCCCATCATGCTGCTGTAGCAGTGAGGAACAAACTTTTTTCCTTTGGAGGCTACAGTGAAGGAGTGTCCAACAACAATCTGGAACAGATGGATGTCCATGTCTTCAACACAATGTCTTTATGCTGGAAGAAGTTACCTCCAGTGAGTCCTGGAAGAGGAGACGGTCACCTTGAGGTTCCATCCATGCGCTTCGGCCACATAGCTGTTCTGGTAGAAGATACAGTCTACATCTGGGGAGGCTGCTGGGGAGTGGAGTTCTACAAAGTGCTTTATGCATTTGATGTGGAAGCCCACATGTGGTCCAAACCCAGAGTTACTGGGACCGTTCCAGAGAGGAGGTGGGGCCACTCAGCCTGTGTGTTAGAAAAGGTCATGTTTATCTATGGAGGATACAACCAGCTGACTGGATTCTCTAATGACATATACAAGTTGATCACCACCACAATGGTCTGGAATTTAATTGACGCCAGAGGCTGTCCACCACCCGCGTCATCATTTCACTCTGCAAACATCATTGGAACAAAGATGTTTGTATTTGCGGGCGTGGGGCGCCAGGGGGTCGACTACAACATTGTGTTTGACACAGAGGCCAACATCTGGCTGAGCACACCGTCTGCACAGCTTCTTCCGGAAGGACGCCGGGGTCATTCATCATTTGCCTACAATGGAGAGCTGTACATATTTGGTGGCTGTGGTTACAATAACCAGACCTTCAATGATCTGTGGAAATTCAGTCCAGACACCTTCTCCTGGAAGAAGGTTGAGCCCACGGGGAAGAGACTCTGTCCAATGTTTGCTATGTGCTGTTGCATTGTTGGGGATCATATCATCCTGTTTGGAGGACACAAAGGAGACGACACCTTCGTTGTTGACGTGTACATCGTGGACTTAAGTCCTCATTTGAAGACGTTATGTAAGCTAGCAGTTACTCAGCACGGTCTGGATCAGTCTGAACTCCCACACGACATCAGGTGGGAACTGGCAGCCATGACCAGAACAACACGCAACTGAAGAGGCTACTGGTGAACCTGATTTGGATAGGGACACATGATCTGACGCAGGACAATGTCACTATGACAGAAAGAGACAAGATGGGTCTGTTCCAAACCTAATACTCTGTTGCCACACTCATTCACTCACCCCATGAATCCCAGGGGAGAAGGGTGGAATATGTTGTGAAATAAAAACATTAGAATAAGGGAGAAAGCCTTATTTTGTTACATTATGTTAGTTAAACCATTCCATGATTTCCCCATTCCCACACACTACACTCTCTTATTGGCTGAGGTGTTGCAGAGGTGTTGTTTTTGAGGGCCGCTAGCCCCTCCTATGCCCAGCTTTGTGTGTACCCCATATCGATGATTTGACTGGCTGAGCACCCCATGGTGATGATTTGATTGGCTGAGCACCCCATGGCGATTATTTGATTGGCTGAGCAATGTACGATATTGAGGATAAAAAGTGAGGACAGAAAATTGAGGACGCCACAAGTGGCCGCTGAGAAGTGAGGATGTCAACTGTGATTGGCCAGAATGTGATGATGTATGACGATTAGAGCGCCCCTCACTTCACACAGGTGTGATTTTGTTGATGTCATAATGATGATGTCATATTGATGATGTCAGTCTTGGACAGTTTGGTTAGACAGACGATTAGTTTAACTTTGTCCAGGTTACCAAAGACGTTAAGACGGCTTTTGATCACTCTGTATTTCTCAATTTATTTCTGCATTTATAAAAAAAAACAAAAAAAATGAATAAACAGAACTTAAAAAAAAAGATGGCTTTTGATCAATTTGGCTTATTCGAGATATTTAAAAAATATTTTTACCTTGATTTCACTTCGGTCGCTAGCCGCCGCTTGCATCCATGTCAGAAACAGCCAAAATCCAAAATTCTCCGTTCACGTGCGCGCCGCGTGCATGTAGACTTTATTGCATTTATGTCTCATAATGAAATAAACTGATATTCAGAGCCTATAAGCCTTATTAATGGAGGACTTACGGACAGTAACAACAAACAAGTAGCTCACTATGGCTCGGAAATGGCCGACAATTACATCGGGTTCAAACGGTCGGCCAACAAGAGCTCAAGGGAGCTGCCCAATGTCGTACATTACCTTGGCACTCCTCTAGCGCCCCTAGTGGTAGGTGGCGTCTCCAAGGAGTTAATGTTTCGTGATGCTGTGATGCGTTTATGCTGAACTATCGCTAGATGGCGCTGGCGATCTATGAGTTAAAACAGTTGCTCTCAAAGTGGGGTCTGGAGACCCCCAGGGGTCATTGAGGGAGTTAATGGTGGTCCCCAGCTAAATGAGTTAATATAGCTTATTACATGGCTTGGTTGAATGCTTGATTCTGATTGGTCAATCGCTTAATTCAGCGGTGAGTTATCTCATGATAATGACCGCTCCGCTGTATAATGACCGCTGCCTAATCAAACCCTCTGAGCACCACCAGCTGCGCGGCTGCGCCCGCTTGATTTACTGCCGTTTCCAACATAACAGCCATGTAAACACACACACTACTGACACACAATGTAATTTACAGCTAAACATTGCTCTTAAAAATGTTTTTGAAAACATTTGAGCGAGAAATAGACGAAGCAGCTGGACCCGAAAATGGATTCTATTTGATCAACTCACTTCCTTGTTTTCCGACAGTGCTTCAGCCCTGCAGCTGGGCAGACGCAGCCAGCGCGAAGTTATGGAATACTTTTTTTGTTGTGTTTTGGATCAATGGATTAATTTATGTTAGTTAGCCATGTAATAAGCGGGATAATATCTGGCTAGGTGGTCATTGTCGGGATATAATTCACCTTCAGGGAGTGTAACCACCTCGGCTTCGCCTCGGTGGTTAAACTCCCTGTCGGTGAATTATCTCCCGACAATGACCACCTAGCCAGATAGTATCCCTTACATAACAATCAGTTTAACCACTTTGACACTATTTTATGTTTCAGATATTCAAAAACAGCAGATCTACAAGCTCACAGTTTGACAACCACTGCTTTCCAGTTTATTTAATTTGGACGAATGCTATGCCGAAAGGTAGGCCGTTGAAGTAATACATTGCACCAGAGTCAAAGGGTGCAAATGTGAACAGCTGCACAAATTGGGTTCCTTAAAGCAGGGGTTCTCAACGTTTTTGGCCGGGGACCCCCGGAAATGCTTTGGCAATGTCTCGGGACCCCTGCCCCGCCCCCTCCCGCCTCCCGAAATTGACTGCTACAATAACCTTAAACCATTTTGGGCGGGAACCCCTTTTGGTGTTTTAAGCATTGTTATACTTTAGCTATTGAAAAATAGCAGATCTACAAGCCCATAGCGCGCCACCGAGTGGCGCGCTACGAGCTTGTAGGTCTGCTATTTTTGAAAAATCGTGAAAATATATATATATTTTTTTAAACTTTTTATTTATTTTTTGAAAATAATTTGGGGACCCCCTAAAATAATTTGGCGACCCCCCGAGGGGTCGCGACCCACGGGTTGAGAACCCCTGCCTTAAAGCGTCCATGGCAACAGTTTGTGTTGCGTGTGATTTCACACCGGAATATATAAGATGATGATGCGCTGTTGAAAATGACGGTAGACATAGAGAGAGAGACAGTGTTACAGACGGACGGACAGTCACACACACACACACACACACACACACACACACACAAACAAGGGTCAATGTTTTCTTGGAGCGTCTCCAAAGCAGGAGGACCAACGCGAGCCCATCATGCTGCTGTAGCAGTGAGGAACGAACTTTATTCCTTTGGAGGCTACGGTGAAGGAGGAACCAACAACCACCTGGATCAGATTGACGTATTTGTCTTCAACACAGTGTCTTTATTCTGGAAGAAGTTACCTCCAGTGACTACTGGAATAGGACAATGTCACCTTGAGGTTCCATACAGGCACTACGGCCACACAGCTGTTCTGATAGAAGATACAGTCTACATCTGGGGAGGCCACTGTAGAGGGGAGGACGACAATATGCTTTATGCATTTGATGTAGAGGCCCACGTGTGGTTGAAACCCAGAGTTACCGGGACCGTTCCAGAGGGGAGGATGTACCACTCAGCATGTGTCTTGGGGAAGGTCATGATTATCTATGGAGGATACAACCGGGTGACTAGAGACACTAATGACATGAACAAGTTGGACACCACCTCAATGGTCTGGACTTTCATTGTCACCTGGGGCTGCCCACCAGCCGCGCCATCAAATCACTCCGCAACCATCATTGGAACAAAGATGTTTGTATTTGGTGTGTGGTCCCAGGGGGTCAAATACAAAATGATCAGAGTGTTTGACACAGAGAACAACATCTGGCTGAGAACACCTTCTACCCAGCTTCGTCCAGATGATCGCTACGGTCATTCAGCTTTTACCTACAATGGAGAGCTGTACATATTTGGTGGCTGTGGTACTGGTTCCTATAACCAGACCTTCAATGATCTGTGGAAATTCAGTCCAGAGACCTTCTCCTGGCAGAAGGTTGAGCCCAAGGGGAAGAGACCCGGTCCAATGCATGAACTGTGCTGTTGCATGGTGGGAGATCGTATCATCCGGTTTGGAAAATACAAAAGAGTGTGCATTGTGGACTTAAGTCCTCATTTGAAGACATTATGTAAGCTAGCAGTTACTCAGCATGGTCTGGATCAGTCTGAACTCCCACACAACATCAGGTGGGAACTGGCAGCCATGACCAAAACAACACACAACATCTACAAGCTCGAAAAAAAATAAAAGAAAAGGGGGACTTGTTATCATTATTATTTGTTTGGGAAAACGTTTGGCTTGGTATGGTGTGGTATTTTTGTATTTTTGACTTTGTTAGGTATTTTCCTCTCCGCCTTGTGAAGATTTTGAGCAACATGAGTGTTTAGAATGTACTGTAATAAGACGCTTTGTGATGTCTGCCTGAAAATAATTATTGTAATACATGTTGTATCAATTAAAAAATATATAGTAAGTAAGTAAGTACATTTTATTTATATAGCACCTTTCACAGAGAGGACTCACAAAGTGCTTTACATGCAATACAATACGAAAACAAAAGCAGATAAAAAAAAAGAAAAATTGCTGTACAATTCATCTCAAATAAATGACAATACAAGCATGAAAAGTCAATAAGTAAAGGAAAAAAATCTGAAAATTCAGGTTGAACCATTCACAAATGCTTGATTAAAGAGGAAAGTTTTTAAAAATGTCCACAGAGGGGGCAAGTCTCAGGGCTAGTGGAAGAGCATTCCAAAGTCTGGCCGCTACAGCCTGAAATGCTTTGTCACCTTAGTTTTTTAATTTCGTGGAGGGCGGGGCTAACAGACCCTGTTCTGCAGACCTAAGGGCAGGGAGGCCAGGATTGGAGTGATGTGAGACCGTCTGCTGGTTCTGGTTAGAAGTCTGGCTGCAGAGTTTTGGAACAGTTGGAGGCGGTCCATGGAGGATTTATTTAGACAGGTGAAAAGAGAGTTGCAATAGTCCAGGCGTGATGATACAAATGCCTGGATTATGAGTTCCAGTTCCGAGTATGAGACTATATATATATATATATATATATATATATACATACTATATATATATACAAGCTCAAGCTTATTTTGCTGCTTTTGAATTTGAAGAAAAGTGAACAATTTATTTTGGACATGGTTGGTTGGTTGATTGAACATAGGGGGGTACGATACATTTTAGGCTGAACAAAATAATACTTGGGTCTCCGGTTGCCGACCGACTCCATTAAATATGCGCGACCCAGATGATTTGATTGGCATTTGGTGGAAAAAAAGAAAAAAAGTCAAAATCCGACCGAGTCAGACCAAAAAGGTCTTTATATATGGATATATATGCAGCCCAACAACACGTACACCTGCCCAAAGCCAAAGTAGCCCAGGACAAAAAGGAGTTGTTTAACCCATTTTGACCTGAGATCAGATTCTAAAAATGTCTTCTACATCCTGACAATTTTCTGAAAAAGCTATGTTTATATGTCAGTTTTCAAAAAGCTGTGCAAACGCGTTGGGCGCGCCCCCTAGTGGTCTGTTTGCACAGACTAAAATGTTGGATACGTATAGGTATGGTTGAAAACCAAAATAATTGATAAGAGATTTTGGATCGTATTGCTGTTAAGGCCTAACAAAATAATAGTTTGGTGTCCGGTTGGCTGTCACACTCAATGCACTTATAAACAGCTCCTACTTGTCTCTCTTCTTTATCCACGTGTGGGGAACGGGATACACATGCAGGAGAGTTGTCATGGTTGCTTTAAACCTTCTTATATTCATTTTATTTGAGATTTGCTAGTTTGCTTTCACCTCGTTGAGGTCAACACTGTTGTCGGGATCCGTATATAAAGTATAATTGCACGCCTGTGTTTTCATTCAAATCAGCGCAAGACAAACCAGTACACAGAGACTGGGACCAGCCCTGGGTCAGTGGCCCTGACTGGGGCCAACCCTGGGCCAGTGGCCCTGACTGGGGCCAACCCTGGGTCAGTGGCCCTGACTGGGGCCAACCCTGGGCCAGTGGCCCTGACTGGGGCCAACCCTGGGCCAGTGGCCCTGACTGGGGCCAGCCCTGGGTCAGTGGCCCTGACTGGAGCCAACCCTGGGTCAGTGGCCCTGACTGGGGCCAACCCTGGGCCAGTGGCCCTGACTGGGGCCAACCCTGGGTCAGTGGCCCTGACTGGAGCCAACCCTGGGCCAGTGGCCCTGACTGGGGCCAACCCTGGGTCAGTGGCCCTGACTGGGGCCAACCCTGGGTCAGTGGGTCAGTGGCCCTGACTGGGGCCAACCCTGGGCCAGTGGCCCTGACTAGGGCCAGCCCTGGGTCAGTGGCCCTGACTGGGGCCAACCCTGGGCCAGTGGCCCTGACTGGGGCCAGCCCTGGGCCAGTGGCCCTGACTGGGGCCAACCCTGGGTCAGTGGCCCTGACTGGGGCCAACCCTGGGTCAGTGGCCCTGACTGGGGCCAGCCCTGGGCCAGTGGCCCTGACTGGGGCCAACCCTGGGTCAGTGGCCCTGACTGGGGCCAACCCTGGGTCAGTGGCCCTGACTGGGGCCAGCCCTGGGTCAGTGGCCCTGACTGGGTCCAGCCCTGGGTCAGTGGCCCTGACTGGGACCAACCATGGGTCAGTGGCCCTGACTGGGGCCAGCCCTGGGTCAGTGGCCCTGACTGGGGCCAACCCTGGGTCAGTGGCCCTGACTGGGGCCAACCCTGGGCCAGTGGCCCTGACTGGGGCCAACCCTGGGTCAGTGGCCCTGAGGCCCTGACTGGGGCCAACCCTGGGTCAGTGGGTCCGTAGAGATTTTTGTCCTAACACAAACATTAAATGCCATTGACAATGAATGGAGAATTTACGTCATGCGTGTCTGAGAAAATCCACATGTTACGTCATGATGATGTGTGATGATAAAAAGCGAGCAAATCGGCTATTTTCGTCCTACACAAAATTGAATTCCTATTGACAATGGTGATAGTACATAGGTGTACTCCATATATGGGGTTTAATGGCGGTCCCCAGCTAAATGAGTTAATATAGCATAACAATAAGTTTAACCACTTTAACACTATTTTATGTTTCAGCTATCCAAAGACATAGCAGATCTACAAGCTCACAGTTTGACAACCACTGCTTTAATTTCAGTCGGTTTTGTTTATTTCCTTTGGACGGATGCTATGCCGAAAGGTAGCCATTTGAAGTAATAAATTGCACCAGAGTCAAAGTATGCAAATGAGAACAGCTGCACAAATTGGCGTCCTTAAGGCGTGCTTGGCAACAGTTTGTGTTGCGTGTGATGTCACACCGGAATATATAAGATGATGCGCTGTTGAAAATAACTGTAGATGTAGAGAGAGAGAGAGACGGTGACACAGACAGACAGACAGACAGACAGACAGACAGACAGACAGACAGATGTTTTCTTGGAGCGTTTCCAAAGCAGGAGGACCAAAGCGAGCCTATCATGCTGCTGTAGCAGTGAGGAACAAACTTTATTCCTTTGGAGGGTACTATGATGGAGGGAACAACATGGAACAGATGGATGTCCATGTCTTCAACACAGTGTCTTTATGCTGGAAGAAGTTACCTCCAGTGAGTCCTGGAAGAGGAGACGGTCACCTTGAGGTTCCATCCAGGCGCTGTGGACCCACAGCTGTTCTGGTAGAAGATACATTCTACATCTGGGGAGGCTGCTGGGGAGTGGAGTTCTACAATGTGCTTTATGCATTTGATGTGGACGCCCACATGTGGTCCAAACCCAGAGTTACTGGGACCGTTCCAGAGAGGAGGTGGGGCCACTCAGCCTGTGTGTTAGAAAAGGTCATGTTTATCTATGGAGGATACAAGCTGACTGGATTCTCTAATGACATGTACAAGTTGATCACCACCACAATGGTCTGGAATTTAATTGACGCCAGAGGCTGTCCACCTCCCGGGTCATCAGCAAACATCATTGGAACAAAGATGTTTGTATTTGGGGGCGCGGGGCGCCAGGGGGTCAACATCAGAGTGTTTGACACAGAGGCCAACAACTGGCTGAGCACACCGTCTGCACAGCCGCTTCCAGATGATCGCTACAATCATTCAGCTTTTACCTACAATGGAGAGCTGTACATATTTGGTGGCCGTGGTTACAGTAACCAGACCTTCAATGATCTGTGGAAATTCAGTCCAGAGACCTTCTCCTGGAAGATGGTTGAGCCCAAGGGGAAGAGACCCTGTCCAATGTTTGCTATGTGCTGTTGCATGGTTGGGGATCGTATCATCCTGTTTGGAGGATACAAAGAAGACGACACTGTCGCCGTTGACGTGTACATCATGGACTTCAGTCCTCATTTGAAGACGTTATGTAAGCTAGCAGTTACTCAGCACGGTCTGGATCAGTCTGAACTCCCACACAACATCAGGTGGGAACTGGCAGCCATGACCAAAACAACACACAACAGAAGTAGCAGGGGGCGGTCAGCAAGATTTTGGTGTGGTGTTAGGTATGGGTATAAGGTTTTCAAAAAGCTGTGCAAACGCGTTGGGCGCGCCCCCTAGTGGTCTGTTTGCACAGACTCAAATATTGGATACTGTGGCGACTGATACACAACTCAGGAGCGGGAATCAAGATTGCCTATTCACGAAGGCCTTTATTGAATATTGTTGCGGAACAGAAAATAACTTTTCTGTAAGCCGTGTGCCGGGGTCGTATTTCTACTCCTTTTCCATATCGGTGTACTCTGGTCGCTTTCCTTTTATTTCCATAAGCCGATAGTCACTTCTTATTTAGCCGGTCTAATGCACACACCTGTCGGCCAAGGAGCGAGTGCCTCGTATGGTCTAATGCACACACCTGTCGGCCAAGGAGCGCATGCCCCGTATGTTGAGTGAGAAACAGAGATCGCTGTCAATATATACGGATTTCATGATATAAGTTATATAACATAGAATGGTATATGAAATAGTGCTTGTCTCATCTTACTGCCCAAATCGCTTGGTTGGTGAGGCAGAGTTCTTTCTTTCTGATCTCAGGTGCGTTGATGAGTGCAGGTGCATTGAGTTGGTCCAACAGGTGATTAGCAATGTACCTGTGATCAATCACCTGTCAATGTACCTGTGATCAATCACCTGTCAATGTACCTGTGATCAATCACCTGTCAATGTACCTGTGATCAATCACCTGTCAATGTACCTGTGATCAATCACCTGTCAATGTACCTGTGATCAATCACCTGTCAATGTACCTGTGATCAATCACCTGATCAATGTACCTGTGATCAATCACCTGTCAATGTACCTGTGATCAATCACCTGTCAATGTACCTGTGATCAATCACCTGTCAATGTACCTGTGATCAATCACCTGTCAATGTACCTGTGATCAATCACCTGTCAATGTACCTGTGATCAATCACCTGATCAATGTACCTGTGATCAATCACCTGATCAATGTACCTGTGATCAATCACCTGATCAATGTACCTGTGATCAATCACCTGTCAATGTACCTGTGATCAATCACCTGTCAATGTACCTGTGATCAATCACCTGTCAATGTACCTGTGATCAATCACCTGTCAATGTACCTGTGATCAATCACCTGTCAATGTACCTGTGATCAATCACCTGTCAATGTACCTGTGATCAATCACCTGTCAATGTACCTGTGATCAATCACCTGTCAATGTACCTGTGATCAATCACCTGTCAATGTACCTGTGATCAATCACCTGTCAATGTACCTGTGATCAATCACCTGTCAATGTACCTGTGATCAATCACCTGATCAATGTACCTGTGATCAATCACCTGATCAATGTACCTGTGATCAATCACCTGATCAATGTACCTGTGATCAATCACCTGTCAATGTACCTGTGATCAATCACCTGTCAATGTACCTGTGATCAATCACCTGTCAATGTACCTGTGATCAATCACCTGTCAATGTACCTGTGATCAATCACCTGTCAATGTACCTGTGATCAATCACCTGTCAATGTACCTGTGATCAATCACCTGATCAATGTACCTGTGATCAATCACCTGTCAATGTACCTGTGATCAATCACCTGTCAATGTACCTGTGATCAATCACCTGTCCCAGAGCCTGGCGAGGCCCCGCCTCTCTCTGCAGAGCGGCGCTTGCTTATTGGGCGGGGATTGATGAGTGAGACACCACAATATGTATAGGTATGGTTGAAAACCTAAATAATTGATAAGAGATTTTGGATCGTATTGCTGCTGATCGTAATGTATCGTACCCCCCCCCCTATGTTCAATCACCCAACCAACCATGTCCATGTTTAAATTGATACAAAATGTATTACAATAATTATTTTCAGGCAGACATCACAAAGCGTCTTATTACAGTACATTCTAAACACTCATGTTGCTCAAAATCTTCACAAGGGGGAGAGGAAAATACCTAACAAAGTCAAAAATACCACACCATACCAAGCCAAACGTTTTCCCAAACAAATAATAATGATAACTAGAACTGCACTCTGTCGAGTGCTTACTTGCTTGTTGCACACTAGGCCATAAATGGCCTACTAGTGCGCAAGAAGAGCGCGCAGGTACTGTCGACCGTCAATTCTCAGCTTCTCTGTGAAAGAACGTTTGAAATATTGAATTATTAGGTTTAGCTATTTGCTACGTACCTAGTTTTTAGAGGTAAAAAAGTAGTAATGTTAAGTATTTTTTAGCTTGCTTGCTCTCGTACACTGAGGACGCTTCGCTCCGCTGCTCTCGCCTATGCTTGCATTCTTCAACTGATATCAATGTTTTATTTTTCTTTGAGAAACTACAAGTGGATCCTCGTTACTTGTAAACCGATGGGACTGTATTTCTTCTATAGAACGAAGCTTTTGCCATACTGCAAAATACTCTTTTTTTACCTCCAGTGAATGGGTACGTGGCACATAGCTATAGCTAACTAGCACTGGATACTTGGCAAATAGCCAGCACCGCGATGTTCCCTGTCATATCTTCAAAGGACTTTCAGAAACTGCTTCAAAAGATTGCAGTGCTCGAAGCGGAATTACACTATTTAAAAGTTAATTTGGAAGTAAAACAACAACATGGGAATCAGGAGAACCGCACGCAGGATAAGACATTCGCCTGGAGTTCTCTCGGCGCAAGGCCAAAGGACATGAAAGGACGAAAAACTGGGGGTGTCTCCCCCCCCGGTATATCCACTGTGATTACAAACAGAGAGAACGGCGTACAGGACTTGAAAGGACGACTAACTGGAAGAGCTCGGAGCCCCGATAAGACCAGCTGGCCTACGCTACCAGCCCGACTCAGAGCCTCGTCCACCCCCCTTCAAAAATGGAAAACTGTGAAAGGCAGATCAAAAATCATATCTCCCCATATGGAGAATGTGCAGGTGGCTAACAGATTCAGCCCACTGCTCCAGATGAATGACAGAGATATCGCCACACCGAGCAGGGTAAGAATCAACATCACAGAAAATGAAAGGCGAGCTAATGGAGACCAAATTAATGAATTCCTGATTGTTGGTGATCAGGCTGTGAAATATGTTAAAAGTAACAAAAAGAGAAAAGCAAAAGTTCTATGCTTTCCCAAAGACACAGTCTCTGATTTGAATGACAGAATCTCTGATGTTGTTGCTGCACACCCTATGGTGAAAACACTGATACTGCACATCGGTACACGTGATACAGAAAAACAACAGTCAGAAATCCTAAAAAATGATTTCAGAGCCCTATTCCACACCCTCAGCTCCCTAGATTTAGACGTGTGGATCAGCGGGCCACTACCTCCGATGACTGGTTGTGAACGTTTCAGCAGACTGTATGCACTCAGCAAATGGCTCTCAACGGCATGCACAGAAGAATCATTCAATTTCATTGACAACTTCAATTTCTTCTTTGATCGTAGGCACCTCTTTGTTGACGGAATTCACCTAAACAAGCTGGGGGTTAAACTATTCTCCAGCAACTTGTTCCACAACATAGAATCAAGAGATAGCGCCCTAGCCAAAACAGATAATATTGTGGCGGCGGGTGCCAAGCTTCTCTCCCTCGCCAAGGATGTTCTCAAAACAAGGAATACCACAGATAGTGAACCCACAGCTCCTCCTGGTGGAGAAGTCAAATCAAGTGAACACACAACTCCTCCTGATGTGCTCTGGACTGATGCAGAAGAGTGGTCCTCCTCTGATGGAGAAGAGGAAGTGCATCCCCCCTGGTATATCTGCATCTGCTGTGACTACATAGAGCGTGATGCATGGTCCCCTGGTGATGCATGGCCCCCTGAAAAACTCACCCCCTATGAACTCACCCCCTATGAAGTCACCCCCGATGAAGCATGGCCCCCTAAAAAACTCACTATCCCCTATGAAGTCTATGAAGTCTATGACTATGAAGTCACAGCGCCCCCTGGTGGAGAAAAACGCACAGAGCGTGAAGTCACAGCGCCCCCTGGTGGAGAAAAACGCACAGAGCGTAAAGTCACAGCGCCCCCTGGTGGAGAAAAACGCACAGAGCGTAAAGTCACTGCGCCCCCTGGTGGAGAAAAACGCACAGGGTGTGAAGTCACAGCGCCCCCTGGTGGAGAAAAACTCACAGGGTGTGAAGTCACAGCGCCCCCTGGTGGAGAAAAACGCACAGAGCGTGGAGTCACAGCGCCCCCTGGTGGAGAAAAACTCACAGAGCGTGAAGTCACAGCGCCCCCTGGTGGAGGAAAACTCACAGAGCGTGGAGTCACAGCGCCCCCTGGTGGAGATAAACTCACAGAGCGTGAAGTCACAGGGTCCACTGGTGGAGAGGATACTGAGGCCGCCGAGAGGTCCATCAATGACAGTCGAATGGAGGAATTTCAAACTCCTTCACCAATACATCACCTCAAATTCACTCCGGGCATGATGGACCTGATAAACGCTGGAGTAAGGCTGACGCCCCTTACCATACGGCCAGCCCAACAGCCCAAAATGCGAGAGGTAACATGGCCACAGGGAGAGATGGGAGAGGTACTATGGCCACAGGGAGAGATACCATGGCCAGAGTTAATCCCACGCTATATGCCACGCCCATATAGCCTAGAAAATACATTTGATCACTGATATGAACAGGGTCCATTATGCGTAGCAACAAACATGTATGGACCCCTTGCTTCTAGAAAGCCTGGTGTTTCAATCACCGTACAGGTTGAGGTTCACAACATTTCCACTGTTATTTCAAATAGATTGTCCAAGACAAGGAGTAGCCTGAAGAGAGAATGCTGCTTGGTTAATGTACCTCACAGGCATCACAGTCCCCAAAAATCTGATAACAAGCTAAACCTTGCCTTGTTTAACATCAGGTCATTAACAAATAAGTCCTCTTCTGTAAATGATATAATATGTAAAGAGAAGCTAGATATTATCTTTCTAACAGAGACATGGCTTGGCTCGGATGGAGCTGTTCTCCTAGCGCCAGCCTGTCCCGTAAACTACAGTTTCATCCACTCTGTTCGCGAGGCTAAGAAAGGAGGTGGACTGGCAATCATTTTTTCAGACACTTTAAAATTCAAGGCTCTGACTCTCGGCAGCTTTTCATCCTTTGAATACCAGGCCACAATACTGCAGGGTCAGTCCTCTATCCCAATGATCAGCATTTATCGTCCTCCAAAGTGCAGCAAAGCTGTATTTCTAACAGAAATATCAGAACTTTTATCTATCTGTTCCACTAACTATGACAGAACTCTTATCTCAGGTGATCTTAATCTACACCTGGACGATGCTTCAAATGCGGTGGCTCTGGGTTTCTTAAGAGTTATTGCACTCCTTTGAGTTCATCCAACATGTTGTTGGGCCTACACATAAACAGGGGCACACTCTGGACCTGGTGATTTCTAGAGGTCTGAACATCACTGTTGAAAGGACTATTGAAATGCCTGAGCTATCAGACCACTATTTGCTGTGTTTTAATATGACTGTCTCTGATCTAGAGAAAAACATCACTGAATATACTATAAAAAAGCGTTTTTTTAGTTCATCTGCAGCCAACGAGTTCTCTCGTCATCTGGGCCCCCCCCTATCCGATACTCCCCCAGTGAATGATATGGTCCAAATGTTTAATCTTAAACTAGAGTCAGCTCTTGACATAGTGGCTCCTATGAAAACTAAAAAGAAACAGAACACCAGAGTAACACCCTGGATAAATGAGCATACACGTTCACTGAAGCAAGATTGTCGTAGAGCTGAGCGAGCTTGGAGAAAAAACAAACTCACCATCCACCTAGAGATTCTTAAAAAGTCAACAGTCACCTATAACAAAGCCCTGCGTCTGGCAAGGCAGGCTTATTTCTCTGGCATTATTATTGAGAACAAGAAAAATGCCAGAGTCTTATTCTCTACCATTGAACGACTTTTAACCCCCCCCCCCCAGTCCTACAAGCAGTCGTTCCCGGCCTCTAAAGCTAAGTGTAATGAGTTTGCATGCTTTTTTGATAACAAAATTTGTAACATTAGAGCTGATATTATGAATGGTGCTGCTGCTAGCTCAAGCCCTCAAACAGCAGCTAATGGTGCCAGGGTTGATCTCTCCAGGGGGAGCCTATTGTCTTTCTGTACAATTGATGAAGACGAACTCCGAAAAACCATATCTCAGATGACATCATCCTCCTGTTCATTGGACACAATTCCCACCACCTTTCTCAAAGAGGTTTTAGACAGTGTGATTGGAGATATCCTAAAAATTGTAAACAGCTCTCTACAATCAGGCGTCTTTCCAGACTCACTGAAGACGGCTGTAGTTAGGCCCTTACTCAAGAAACACAATCTTGATCCCTCTGTGCTGGGTAACTACCGACCCATTTCTAATCTGCCCTTTCTGGGCAAGGTTTTAGAAAAATGCATCTTTCATCAATTGGATGTGTTTCTACAGAACAACAATGTGCATAACAAATTCCAATCTGGCTTTAGGAAAGGCCACAGCACAGAAACAGCACTTGTAAAAGTAATGAATGATCTTAGGGTGTCTGCTGACAAGAAACATGTTTCCGTTCTTTTACTTCTAGATCTAACGGCTGCATTTGACACGATTGACCATTCAATTTTAATACAGCGTCTGGAGCACTGGGTAGGCCTGTCTGGCACGGCCCTGTCCTGGTTTTCCTCCTACCTAACAAACAGAAGCTATTTTGTCAATCTAGCTGAGTTTGACTCAGACAAACACAACATCAGTTCTGGTATTCCACAGGGCTCAATTCTTGGTCCTCTGTTATTCTCCCTGTACATACTGCCATTGGGAGAACTCATTACCAATCACGGAGTCAATTTTCATTTCTATGCTGATGATACCCAACTATATCTTTCTGTAGATCCAGATGATCTCTGTGCCTTAGACCCGCTGTTGACCTGTCTGTCTAGCATTAAATGCTGGATGAGTGAGAACTTTCTCAAGCTAAATGAGGATAAGACAGAAGTTCTCATAATCGGTTCTAGTGAGCAGAAAGAATCGATAAAAAGCAGACTTGGCAACCTGACTGTAGAAAGTAACAGTACAGTAAAGAACTTGGGGATCACTATTGATTCTGAACTGAATTTTAATTCACACATTAATCATGTTACCAAGATTGCCTTTTTTCAATTTAGAAATATTGCACGAATCAGAGCCTATTTGTCACAGATTACAACTTGTCCAAAATGCAGCAGCCAGAGTCTTAACTAGAACTAAGATGAGAGAACATATTACTCCAGTCTTGGCCTCATTGCACTGGCTTCCGGTTGTTTTTAGGATTGATTTTAAAATTATTTTACTTGTTTATAAAGCTCTCAATGGTCTCGCACCTTCCTACCTACATGACTGCCTGCCGAAATATGTCCCAAACCGCCCCCTAAGGTCTTCCACTGCTGGCCTGCTCGCTTTGCCTAAAAAAATGGCAACTAAAAAATACGGGGAAGCAGCTTTTTGCTTCTATGGGCCGACGGCGTGGAACAAACTCCCACTGTACCTTCGACAGGCAGCCTCTGTAGACATTTTTAAAGCTCAGCTCAAGACCCACTTTTACACCCTTGCTTTTAATTGATTTATCTGTCTTTTAAAAAAAATGTTATTCATGTCCTCACTGTATTGTTTATGCCCTGCCTTTCTTTTCTTTTTTGTGTAAAGCACTTTGAGCTGCATTTCATGTCATGAAAGGTGCTATACAAATAAAGTTTTATTATTATTATTATTATTATTAAGTATGGTAAGAGACGGCTTTCGATGGTGACGTATATGTCGATCAGTGTCGGGTGGATTAAAGGAAATGCCTCTATGTATATGTAATTTGTAAATTGATTAGCAGTATACTGTGGTTACTTTGCGTATGCCCCGTTTGATGCGTATGTATCGTAGCAGCATATGACGGGGAGCCATACATTCCACTCCCTGATCCAAATGTCTGGCCTCATTTCCTCTCCTCCTCCTTCGTCGCCTACTCTTCCTCACCCTGCTGGCTCCTCTCTCCTCCTTCGTCTCCTACTCTTCCTCACCCTGCTGGCTCCTCTCTCCTCCTTCGTCGCCTACTCTTCCTCACCCTGCTGGCTCCTCTCTCCTCCTTCGTCTCCTACTCTTCCTCACCCTGCTGGCTCCTCTCTCCTCCTTCGTCTCCTACTCTTCCTCACCCTGCTGGCTCCTCTCTCCTCCTTCGTCGCCTACTCTTCCTCACCCTGCTGGCTCCTCTCTCCTCCTTCGTCGCCTACTCTTCCTCACCCTGCTGGCTCCTGTCCTCCTCCTCCGTCGCCTACTCTTCCTCACCCTGCTGGCTCCTACTCTTCCTCACCCTGCTGGCTCCTCTTCCTCACCCTGCTGGCTCCTCTTCCTCACCCTGCTGGCTCCTCTTCCTCACCCTGCTGGCTCCTCTTCCTCACCCTGCTGGCTCCTCTCGATGCTTAACTCATTTAGACCTGAGGACGATTCTACAAAATGTCGTCTAAATCATGACAGTTTTCTGAAAAACCCTGTGTTTGTATATCAGTGGTTCTCAAACTATTTCATGTCAAGGACCCCCAAAAATATATGCATTTGGCCACCGACCCCCATCCGGAAATATGTTCCAGGGACCCACCCGCCAGAAGCAAAGATTTGAGTTAAAAAAAAAAAACGTTTCGCTCTGAAAGAATATGTTCAAAGCTTTGCGCCACACAAGCTCGTAGCGCGGCATCTGCTATTTTTCAAAAGCTAAAGTATAACATAACAATGCTTTAATCCATTGAGACCTGGAACGCATCCATGTCACGTTAGCGTTTAACCACATTAACCATTAACCAATTTTGGGCGGGAACCCCTTTTGATGTTTTAAACATTATGTTATAATTTAGCTATTGAAAAATAGCAGATCTACAAGCTCATAGCGCGCCACCAAGTGGCGCGCTATGAACTTGTAGATCTGCTATTTTTGAAAAATCGTTAAAATGTGCCTGTCTGCTATTTTTGAAAAATCGAAGAACGACTGACAGAAAACTTTTCAGAAAACTGTCAGGATGTAGAAGACATTTTTAGAATCTGATCTCAGGCCTAAATGGGGTAATAAAGTATTCAATCAATCAATAATCTTTTACAAAGTACAAAAGTACAAAGCCATTGACGGTCACATTCTTATTGCGTCATCAATAATCTGTGAAAATAATCTGGATTATTTTGAGACCGATCGGCGGGTCATACCAAAGCATCCCTGCTTGGCAGTCAGCATCAAGGGTTGGATTGGGGGGTAAGTCCCTGTGACATACCGGTAACTAGCATCATGTCCAGGCGGTGTACGTGTACATCAAGCTGCCTCACGCTACAGAAACAGGACATGGGCAGTTGCCTCTATATGGGCCTCATGGCTTGACAAGGCTTACTATCTGTGGGTGGTGCCAGGGAGACCGACAGGTGGGGTGTGGTGGTTTATAACAGGCTAAATGACAGTAGAGTCAGTCAACATGTCTGTGTTTACACGACATCCACACCCTCGCGATGGACCGCTGCCACCGTGGCTTCAACCGCCTCCCTGTGAGAGAGAGGCCCATCGTGGCTTCAACCGCCTCCCTGTGAGAGAGAGAGAGGCCCATCGTGGCTTCAACCGCCTCCCTGTGAGAGAGAGGCCCATCGTGGCTTCAACCGCCTCCCTGTGTGAGAGAGAGAGGCCCATCGTGGCTTCAACCGCCTCCCTGTGAGAGAGAGGCCCATCGTGGCTTCAACCGCCTCCCTGTGAGAGAGAGAGAGGCCCATCGTGGCTTCAACCGCCTCCCTGTGAGAGAGAGAGAGGCCCATCGTGGCTTCAACCGCCTCCCTGTGAGAGAGAGAGAGGCCTTTGGTCAGACAGGAGGAACCAGGGTGTCGCTGCATGCAGAGCTGTTCTCGTCTGGAACCTTTGGCCCAGGGCGGTACAATAATAAACCGTAGTGTGTGTGGCGTGCTTAGATGGTAGAGTGTTTGGACAACATGGAGGAAATGGGCCGCCGCCACCCTCTCTCTGGCCCAGTTTACCAAACGCTGAAAGTCTAACCACTGCTGGTCTTATCATCAGGGGCCCAGTTTACCAGGCTGAGAATCTAAATGACTGCTGTCCTCACTGGTCTTATCATCAGGGGTCCAGTTTATCAATCTGATTAATCTAACGACTGCTCCTTCATTCGGGGACGGACGGGGCCCCTCCCTGCGCTGCGGGGAGGACAGGGGGCCCTGGGGCCAACACAAGGTGGTATCATATGTCACCTTACAGGAGAGAGTGCTACTTTTGAGGCAGACATGAAAGGAAGGAGAACAAGGACGGTCTGTACAATAACCTAGTAGTCGGACCGGGTCAAATCCGGCGACTTTGGTATGGTCGGCACCAGGTATCCTAACCCTAACCCTCAACGTAACCTCAGTAAAACTATGTCTAAACCTAACCTTATTCCTGAACGCAACCTCAGTAAAACTAACCTTATTCCTGAACGCATCCTCAGTAAAACTATATGTCTAAGCTTAACCTTATTCCTAAACTCAACCTCAGTAAAACTATGTCTAAATCTAACCTTATTCCTAACCTTAACCTCAGTGACACTATGTCTAAACCTAACCTTATTCCTAAACTGTAACCTCAGTAAAACTATGCCTAAACGTAACCTCAATAAAACGATGCCACTGCCTGGTAAACGACTACAAAGCTACTGGTACTGTAGCTCTAACAAACAACAGGGCTCGTGTTCGTGACATTTTATTGTCCACAGAAACTCTGTAAAAAACAACCCGTCCCACAAACCACTAATTCACCACCACACTAAAACAGGCCCACCATTAGCTTTAGAGTAGAAACAGACGTCCGTTGACTTCCCATTTTAACCCGTTTAGACCTTGGGACGATTCTACAAAATGTCTTCTGACAGTTTTCTGAAAAACCCTATGTTTCTATGTTAGTGGTTCTCAAACATTTTCATGTCAAGGACCCTCAAAAATATATGAAATTGGCCGCTTACCCTCATCTGAAAATATGTTGTTCCAGGGACCCCACAGAAGCAAGGCTTTGAGTTAAAAACGTTCGCTTTGAAAGAATATATATATTCAAAGATTTGCGCCACATTTTCACGATTTTTGAAAAATAGCAGATCTACAAGCTCATAGCGCGGCACCGAGTGCCGCGCTATGAGCTTGTAGATCTGCTATTTTTATAGCTAAAGTATAACCTAATACTTAAAACACCAAAAGGGGTTCCCGTCCAGAACGGATTAAAAAAGGGAGATGTCTTTTTAGGCGAGTATAAAAGTATAAAATGCAAAGTGAAATTTGCTGCCAGGAATCCGAGCACATCATTTTTTCCCCTCCGTCTGTGTTGGTCGATCGATGTCGGCAAATACTCAACGCTAGTCACAACAATAACAACAAGCATACAGTTGTGTTATGAATATAATGGTCTGTGGTCACCGTTTGATGTGTTGTGATTCTGTTGTGTTATGAATATAATGGTCTGTGGTCACTGTTTGATGTGTTATGATTCTGTTGTGTTATGAATATAACGTTCTGTGGTCACTGTTTGATGTGTTGTGATTCTGTTGTGTTATGAATATAACGTTCTGTGGTCACTGTTTGATGTGTTGTGATTCTGTTGTGTTATGAATATAACGTTCTGTGGTCACTGTTTGATGTGTTATGATTCTGTTGTGTTATGAATATAACGTTCTGTGGTCACTGTTTGATGTGTTATGATTCTGTTGTGTTATGAATATAACGTTCTGTGGTCACTGTTTGATGCGTTATGATTCTGTTGTGTTATGAATATAACGTTCTGTGGTCACTGTTTGATGTGTTATGATTCTGTTGTGTTATGAATATAACGTTCTGTGGTCACTGTTTGATGCGTTATGATTCTGTTGTGTTATGAATATAACGTTCTGTGGTCACTGTTTGATGCGTTATGATTCTGTTGTGTTATGAATATAACGTTCTGTGGTCACTGTTTGATGTGTTATGATTCTGTTGTGTTATGAATATAACGTTCTGTGGTCACTGTTTGATGCGTTATGATTCTGTTGTGTTATGAATATAACGTTCTGTGGTCACTGTTTGATGTGTTATGATTCTGTTGTGTTATGAATATAACGTTCTGTGGTCACTGTTTGATGTGTTATGATTCTGTTGTGTTATGAATATAACGTTCTGTGGTCACTGTTTGATGTGTTATGATTCTGTTGTGTTATGAATATAACGTTCTGTGGTCGCCGTTTGATGTGTTGTGATTCTGTTGTGTTATGAATATAACGGTCTGTGGTCACTGTTTGATGTGTTATGATTCTGTTGTGTTATGAATATAACGTTCTGTGGTCACTGTTTGATGTGTTATGATTCTGTTGTGTTATGAATATAACGTTCTGTGGTCACTGTTTGATGTGTTATGATTCTGTTGTGTTATGAATATAACGTTCTGTGGTCACCGTTTGATGTGTTATGATTCTGTTGTGTTATGAATATAACGGTCTGTGGTCACTGTTTGATGTGTTGTGATTCTGTTGTGTTATGAATATAACGTTCTGTGGTCACTGTTTGATGTGTTGTGATTCTGTTGTGTTATGAATATAACGGTCTGTGGTCACTGTTTGATGTGTTGTGATTCTGTTGTGTTATGAATATAACGTTCTGTGGTCACTGTTTGATGTGTTGTGATTCTGTTGTGTTATGAATATAATGGTCTGTGGTCACTGTTTGATGTGTTGTGATTCTGTTGTGTTATGAATATAACGGTCTGTGGTCACTGTTTGATGTGTTATGATTCTGTTGTGTTATGAATATAACGTTCTGTGGTCACTGTTTGATGTGTTGTGATTCTGTTGTGTTATGAATATAACGTTCTGTGGTCACTGTTTGATGTGTTGTGATTCTGTTGTGTTATGAATATAATGGTCTGTGGTCACTGTTTGATGTGTTGTGATTCTGTTGTGTTATGAATATAACGGTCTGTGGTCACTGTTTGATGTGTTATGATTCTGTTGTGTTATGAATATAACGGTCTGTGGTCACTGTTTGATGTGTTATGATTCTGTTGTGTTATGAATATAACGTTCTGTGGTCACTGTTTGATGTGTTGTGATTCAGTTGTGTTATGAATATAATGTTCTGTGGTCACTGTTTGATGTGTTATGATTCTGTTGTGTTATGAATATAACGTTCTGTGGTCACTGTTTGATGTGTTGTGATTCTGTTGTGTTATGAATCTAACGTTCTGTGGTCACTGTTTGATGTGTTATGATTCTGTTGTGTTATGAATATAACGTTCTGTGGTCACCGTTTGATGTGTTGTGATTCTGTTGTGTTATGAATATAACGTTCTGTGGTCACTGTTTGATGTGTTGTGATTCTGTTGTGTTATGAATATAATGGGCTGTGGTCGCTGTTTGATGTGTTGTGATTCTGTTGTGTTATGAATATAATGGGCTGTGGTCACCGTTTGATGTGTTGTGATTCTGTTGTGTTATGAATATAACGTTCTGTGGTCACTGTTTGATGTGTTGTGATTCTGTTGTGTTATGAATATAACGTTCTGTGGTCACCGTTTGATGTGTTGTGATTCTGTTGTGTTATGAATATAACGTTCTGTGGTCACTGTTTGATGTGTTATGATTCTGTTGTGTTATGAATATAATGGTCTGTGGTCACTGTTTGATGTGTTATGATTCTGTTGTGTTATGAATATAACGTTCTGTGGTCACTGTTTGATGTGTTATGAATATAACGTTCTGTGGTCACTGTTTGATGTGTTATGAATATAACGGTCTGTGGTCACTGTTTGATGTGTTATGAATATAATGGGCTGTGGTCACTGTTTGATGTGTTATGAATATAACGTTCTGTGGTCACTGTTTGATGTGTTATGAATATAACGTTCTGTGGTCACTGTTTGATGTGTTATGAATATAATGGGCTGTGGTCACTGTTTGATGTGTTATGATTCTGTTGTGTTATGAATATAACGTTCTGTGGTCACTGTTTGATGTGTTATGAATATAACGTTCTGTGGTCACTGTTTGATGTGTTATGAATATAACGGTCTGTGGTCACCGTTTGATGTGTTGTGATTCTGTTGTGTTATGAATATAACGTTCTGTGGTCGCCGTTTGATGTGTTATGATTCTGTTGTGTTATGAATATAACGGTCTGTGGTCACCGTTTGATGTGTTGTGATTCTGTTGTGTTATGAATATAACGTTCTGTGGTCGCCGTTTGATGTGTTGTGATTCTGTTGTGTTATGAATATAACGTTCTGTGGTCACTGTTTGATGTGTTGTGATTCTGTTGTGTTATGAATATAACGGTCTGTGGTCACCGTTTGATGTGTTGTGATTCTGTTGTGTTATGAATATAACGTTCTGTGGTCTCTGTTTGATGTGTTGTGATTCTGTTGTGTTATGAATATAACGTTCTGTGGTCACTGTTTGATGTGTTGTGATTCTGTTGTGTTATGAATATAACGTTCTGTGGCCACCGTTTGATGTGTTGTGATTCTGTTGTGTTATGAATATAACGTTCTGTGGCCACCGTTTGATGTGTTGTGATTCTGTTGTGTTATGAATATAACGTTCTGTGGTCACTGTTTGATGTGTTGTGATTCTGTTGTGTTATGAATATAACGTTCTGTGGTCACTGTTTGATGTGTTGTGATTCTGTTGTGTTATGAATATAACGTTCTGTGGTCACTGTTTGATGTGTTATGATTCTGTTGTGTTATGAATATAACGTTCTGTGGTCGCTGTTTGATGTGTTGTGATTCTGTTGTGTTATGAATATAACGTTCTGTGGTCACTGTTTGATGTGTTGTGATTCTGTTGTGTTATGAATATAACGTTCTGTGGTCGCTGTTTGATGTGTTGTGATTCTGTTGTGTTATGAATATAATGGTCTGTGGTCACTGTTTGATGTGTTGTGATTCTGTTGTGTTATGAATATAACGTTCTGTGGTCACTGTTTGATGTGTTGTGATTCTGTTGTGTTATGAATATAACGTTCTGTGGTCACTGTTTGATGTGTTGTGATTCTGTTGTGTTATGAATATAACGTTCTGTGGTCGCTGTTTGATGTGTTGTGATTCTGTTGTGTTATGAATATAATGGTCTGTGGTCACTGTTTGATGTGTTGTGATTCTGTTGTGTTATGAATATAACGTTCTGTGGCCACCGTTTGATGTGTTGTGATTCTGTTGTGTTATGAATATAACGTTCTGTGGTCGCCGTTTGATGTGTTATGATTCTGTTGTGTTATGCAGTGTTGTTTTCGTCGACTGAAACTAAGACGAAAAATGTTCGTCGACTGCCTGTTTTCACTACTCGAAAACTAAATGGAATCTAAATGAAAACTAAGCTATTATGACTAAAACTAAGACTAATTATGCTGACAATTTCGTCAACAAATGAAAACTAGACTAAAATGTTAGGAAGGCACTAGTGGACAAGAGATCCAGTATAAGTCAATTGACAAATGGTTGCATGCTGAAAATAGCCGATCTACAAGCTCACAACGCACCGCACTGCGACGCGTTGTGATCTTGTAGATCGGCTATTTCACTGAAAAAATAACTAAAGTTGTCCTTTAAACCCTAGGGGGCACGGTGGCACAGTTGGTAGTGCTGTCGCCTCACAGCTAGAAGGTCCTGGGTTCGATTCCCGCCCTTGACGCTGTGGGTGCTGGCGGCGTGTTTCCTCCTCTGCGTCATCAGTGCCAAAACCCGAGGCGGGGTTGGTGAAAGGGCCTTTCTGTGTGGAGTTTGCATGTTCTCCCCGTGTCCCCTAGGGTAGGTACCCTCACATGTTCTCCCCGTGTCCCCTAGGGTAGGTACCCCTGTGTCAGATAATTGACACAGGGGTGAAAAAATGGGTTAAAAAATCGTGGGATAAAAAAAAAAGAAAAGATGACCAGCCAACACAAGCAGAGGAGCATGGGTGCATGCGACAGACCTAACCCTAGCCGCATGTGGACGCGAGTGCCACGGGTGATTTTTAAACCTGCAGCACATGTCGGACTTTTGGTGTGTCTGTACTATCTGTTTGTTAGTGGGGCAGGGCAGCCAGCCACACAGCCAGGCTGTCTGTACTGTATCTGTCTGTTAGTGGTGCCAGGCTGTCTGTACTGTATCTCTGTCTGTTAGTGGTGCCAGGCTGTCTGTACTGTATCTGTCTGTTAGTGGGGCAGGGCAGCCAGCCACACAGCCAGGCTGTCTGTACTGTATCTCTGTATAAACGTCTGCACCCTGTGTACCTAAAAGAGGGGCAACTTCCATTGCATGGATGTGGTTTGGATATAAAAAGACAGAGACGGACCAGACCAGCAGTGGTAAAGTATGCCACCGCCCGGTCCCAACACTGGACTCCAACACGACTAACTTATTTTATCACCTGCACGAGATAAAGAATCACAGCAAATAATACAGAGAGAGAGAGTGTGTGTGTCTATGTAAAGCTCTCTGGATAAAAAAGCTATATAAATGCACCATTGGCCTGGGCCATGGCTCAGCGGTCCAGGCACCTTGGCTGGTAATCATTTCCTGTCAGCCTTATACTGTCTGTCCCTCCATAAAAAATATAAAATAAAGGCGAAAGCCACAAAAAAAACATTTAAAAATGCACCATTTACTGCCGTTGCCAAGCACACCTGCAAGATATATGGTTCCAATCTACACGGTCGAGGAAGAAACGGGGGTTTTGTGAGTTCCTGAAAACACTTGATCCTAGTATATGAAACGCTCAGCCGAAAACACATCACTGAGGTGGTGGCTGGTTTATATGGCGAGTGGCGGGTAGGGCATTAAGCAACTAGTCGACTAGTTTACTAGTCGACTAGTTTACTAGTCGACTAGTAAATCCACTAGTCGACCTTGCTGGTACTAGTTGACTAGTTGATAAGAAAAAAAAAAGTTTATTTATTTTATTTTTTTCCCGATTTTGTAGGCCTCAAGATCAGGTAGATTATAGTCACCAATGTACACAGTTTTTAAATGTACAAATATGTATTTCCCCCCCCAAAAAAAAGAAAAAGCTTATTTTTTTTTGTTTTGCCATAATAGGTGGTTAAACAACTAGTCGACTAGTAAACTAGGCAACTAGTCAACTAGTAAAAATGACTAGAAGTGAATGCCCTAGTGGCGGGTCAAAGTGGAGGTGGAGATACACAAGGGGTTGTTCTATGTGCTCGAGCCAAACTACACCTTTATTTGTTGAGTATATGATCATTTCAAACTGAAGTTCCACGTGACAATGTTATACAAAGTAAACTTGACCCATTTAGACCTGAGGACGATTCTACAAGCCTTCTAAATCATGACTCATGTTTCTGTGTCAGTCGTTCTCAAACATTTCTATGTCAAGGACCTACAAATATATGTAATTGGCCGCCGACCCCCATCTGAAAATATGTTGACCTCCCGGAAGCAAAGATTTGAGTTAAAAACGTTCACTCTGAAAGAATATATATTCAAAAGATTTGCAACCCATTTTCACGATTTTTCAAAATAGCAGATCTACAAGCACCGAGTGCCGCGCTACGAGCGTGTAGATCTGCTATTTTTCAATAGCTAAAGTAGAACATAATGCTTGAAACACCAAAAGGGGTTCCCGTTACAAGAAAAAGTGCTATATTGTGCGGGATATAAAATGAGCTATATTTAATTGTGATATGACATGAGATATTGGTCATATCGTCCAGCCCTATTCTGAGACATGGAGATAGGAGGATTCATGAGATATTGGTCATATCGTCCAGCCCTATTCTGAGACATGGAGATAGGAGGATTCATGAGATATTGGTCATATCGTCCAGCCCTATTCTGAGACATGGAGATAGGAGGATTCATGAGATATTGGTCATATCGTCCAGCCCTATTCTGAGACATGGAGATAGGAGGATTCATGAGATATTGGTCATATCGTCCAGCCCTATTCTGAGACATGGAGATAGGAGGATTCATGAGATATTGGTCATATCGTCCAGCCCTATTCTGAGACATGGAGATAGGAGGATTCATGAGATATTGGTCATATCGTCCAGCCCTATTCTGAGACATGGAGATAGGAGGATTCATGAGATATTGGTCATATCGTCCAGCCCTATTCTGAGACATGGAGATAGGATGATTCTGCCCGACAGCATCGATATCCTGCTCTCGGATTGCGGTCCTTTCTCATTGTTAGTGTGAGTTAAACTTAAAGAAAGGCCTTTTCACGGCCGCTCTGTGAGAAGCGGAGCGACTTGACCCGTCACTTTACACATCCTCAACAGACACCTATCACTTACACTATCACTTTCAGCACTGCTTTAAAGCACTGCTTCTAATCTACTTACTACTGCATGTTTTTCAAAACTTTAGTTGCAAGCATTCACCAGTTTGGGGCTGTGTTGTTGTGAGCTTGTAGATCGGCTATGTTTTGGCTACTTTAGTGTGACACACTGTACTATGCTGAAGTAAGGGCGTTAATTTATTAAAGCATAAAAACCTAAAGTGGAAAGGGAAGGTTTCAGGACCACAGCACTGACATGCAGACGGAACCAGAGAGAGGCGGGATCCACCCACACACAAAGGAACCATTATGTAGCCGAAGCGTAAAACAAAAACACACACACGCGCACGCACGCACCCATGCACACGCGCACGTGCACACGCACACACACGCACACGTACACGCACACACCATGTGAATAAATCATAACACTGCTTAGTTACAGTTCTATATCTTACAGTTAAGTCAGTCTGAGGTTAAGAGCAGAAACAAACAGGCATGATGAATGATGCTGATAGTGCAGCAGTGAAGAGCTGATGAATGAATTAACACATTTAGACCCGAGGACGATTCTACACATACCTTCTAAATCCTGAATCCTGAAAAACATCATGTTTCTGTCAGTCATTCTCAAACATTTTCATGTCAAGGACCCCAAAACATTATATATATTTGGCCTCCGACCCCCATCTGAAAATATGTTGTTCCAGAGACCCCCCCAGAAGCAAAGATTTGAGTTAAAAACGTTCACCCTGGCCTGGAAGATTATATTCAAAGTTTTGCACCACATTCTCACGATTTCTCAAAAATAGCAGACCTACAAGCTCGTAGCGCGGCACTCGGTGCCGCGCTACGAGCTTGTAGGTCTGCTATTTTTCAATAGCTAAAGCATAACACAGTGCTATAAACACCAACAGGGGTTCCCGCCATGAAGGGATTAACACAATAGAGAGAGAGGGAACAACGTAGCAGAGAGCAGAGCACAGGGAATGGGCTAAATATGGATGTGGGGCAACGGAACACGTGGAAGATGCAGGAAGAGATGCTGTTACAGACAGACAGCCTGGCCTGCCTGCCTGGCACCACTAACTGACAGAGATACAGTACAGACAGCCTGGCCTGCCTGCCTGGCACCACTAACTGACAGAGATACAGACAGACAGCCTGGCCTGCCTGCCTGGCACCACTAACTGACAGAGATACAGTACAGACAGCCTGGCCTGCCTGCCTGGCACCACTAACTGACAGAGATACAGTACAGACAGCCTGGCTGTGTGGCTGCCCTGCCTGGCACTAACTGACAGAGATACAGTACAGACAGCCTGGCTGTGTGGCTGGCCTGCCTGGCACTAACTGACAGAGATACAGTACAGACAGCCTGGCTGTGTGGCTGGCCTGCCTGGCACTAACTGACAGAGATACAGTACAGACAGCCTGGCTGTGTGGCTGGCTGCCCTGCCTGGCACCACTAACTGACAGAGATACAGACAGACAGCCTGGCTGTGTGGCTGGCCTGCCTGGCACCACTAACTGACAGAGATACAGACAGACAGCCTGGCTGTGTGGCTGCCCTGCCTGGCACTAACTGACAGAGATACAGTACAGTGTACACTGACGTACAGTTGATTTTGACAGCAAATTTAAATTGTGAATAGATTTAATTTAGTTTTAGTCACATTTTAGTCACCTGGAATGTTTTAGTGTTAGTCTAGTTTTAGTCGACTAAATATCTTAAGATTTTACTTAAATCAACAGCTGATTTAGTCGACTAAAATGTATTCTGGCGGGCCTTGCCGTCCTAATGGCTGATTTTACACAAGCTGAAAATAGCCGATCTACAAACACACAACGGGTCTCAGCATGCAACCAAGTGTACAATGACTTATACTGGATCTCTTGTCCACTAGTCCACTAGTCCACTAGTCTCTTGTCCACTAGTCCCTAACAGTTGTATATATTCTTTCTCGTATCTGTTGATGAAATTGTCAATATATTTAGTCTTAGTTTTAGTCATCATAGCTTAGTTTTCATTTAGTCTCTATTTAGTTTCAGTGAAAAAAGGTAGTCGACGAACAACTTTTTTGTCATAGTATTAGTCGCCAAAATCAACACTGCTTCTGACAGAGATCTTACTGTACAAAAAACGGCTATGTGGCAAATGTGCAAATAAACAATAAACCACCATAATATCTTCAAAGTCTCGCTCAGATCAGCCAACCACAGGGAGGCTGGCAGAACCTTCACTAAAAACAGCCGGAAACAAGACAACGAACGCTCCACACGTCCCAGACTCCACATCTCCCTTCTGGCTCCAACACTATGCAATGAGCTTCCCATTGCAACCAGAACTGCACTGCAGACTCACTCCCAATCTTCCGCTTTATACTCTGAAAACCCACCTCTTCAGACTCCACCTTAGGCCGCAACACTTGCCCTAGCCTCCACGACCTTGCAGGCGTGTGGAAAGGCTCAACTTATGTAACTTAGATAATAGATAGCATGTTACTGTATGTAGACATACTGTAGCAGCATTACATTGTGTATAGTATACTCAGAAAGAATGCCTCCTCTCTCCTAATCCAGGGCCTAATCCGTGGTTTTGATCTGTTGGATATACTAGGGGGGTCACAGAAACTGAATTTCAACCAATGTGTTACTACAGGGATGTCAAACTCAAATACACAGTGGGCCAAAATAAAGAAATCGGTCGAGGTCGAGGGCCAGACTGTGTTTCAACACACGGGCACCGCGGTCATGAGGACGTCCCAGGCAAACAGCAAAAAAGTAAATGCATTTAAAACTGAAAATGCATTATTATTAAGCTCAGTTTCCTGTTCTATGATCCTCACCAAGCACTGCTTTCATAGTATGTGATATGTGCCAATGCACTCGCAGTGCATTGTGGGACTTGTAGTATTATGGTGGTCCGTGCAATATACCAGAGGGCCAGTTCTAATACTAATTAAATATCATCCCGTGGGCCAAAGATAATTCATTCACGGGCCTGATTTGGCCCCCGGGCCTTGAGTTTGACATATATGTGTTACTACTAGACAGACACCTTTTCAGTTCCCAGGTTGGACATTCTTCTGATATAAACCCATTTAGACCCGATACCAGATTCTACAAATGTCTTCTACTGTAAATCATCATAGTTTTCAGAAAAGCCTGTTTCTCAAACATAGGTGTTCTCAAAATATTTCATGTCAAGGAGCCCCAGAATGATCTGTAATTGGCCGCCGACCCCCCATCTGAAAATATGTTGTTCCAGGGACCCCCATGCCCAGAAGCAAAGATTAGAGTTAAAAACGTTCTCTCTGAAGGAATAAATATTCAAAGAATTGCGCCACACTTTCACGATTTACAAAAAAATAGCAGACCTACAAGCTCATAGCGCGGCACCAGCTTGTAGATCTGCTATTTTTCAATAGCTAAAGTATAACATAATGCTAACACCAACATGGGATAATATCCCGTGACTATACAGAGGGCAGTATGGAGGTTTGTGTGTGATCATCATGGTATGGAGATAAATCACAGAGGTAAATCACAGCAGGCTCCTCCAAGGTGCTGCAGTGGATGGAAACCATGGAACATCAACACATTCTGTTCTGTGGATAACCTGCTGCGATGACTTATTGAAGTGTGCTGCTGACAGAGCAGAACACAGTGTGAGGGAAGCATTCTGCCCACCAACCCACCCACGATCCACCCTCCCTCCCTCCCTCCCACCCACCGATCCACCCACCGATCCACCCACCCTCCCTCCCTCCCACCGATCCACCCACCGATCCACCCACCCACCCACCCTCCCTCCCACCCACCAACCCACCCACCGATCCACCCACCCTCCCTCCCTCCCACCGATCCACCCACCGATCCACCCACCCACCCACCCTCCCTCCCACCCACCAACCCACCCACCGATCCACCCACCGATCCACCCACCCTCCCTCCCTCCCACCGATCCACCCACCGATCCACCCACCCACCCACCCTCCCTCCCACCCACCCACCCACCCTCCCTCCCACCCACCAACCCACCCACCGATCCACCCACCCACCCACCCTCCCTCCCACCCTCCCACCCACCCACCAACCCACCCACCCACCCACCCTCCCGCCCACAGAGGGGCACGAGGGGGACATAACCAGCCCACAGAGGGGCACGAGGGGGACATAACCAGCCCACAGAGGGGCACGAGGGGGACATAACCAGCCCACAGAGGGGCACGAGGGGGACATAACCAGCCCACAGAGGGGCACGAGGGGGACATAAGCAGCCCACAGAGGGGCACGAGGGGGACATAACCAGCCCACAGAGGGGCACGAGGGGGACATAACCAGCCCACAGAGGGGCACGAGGGGGACATAACCAGCCCACAGAGGGGCACGAGGGGGACATAACCAGCCCACAGAGGGGCACGAGGGGGACATAACCAGCCCACAGAGGGGCACGAGGGGGACATAACCAGCCCACAGGGGGGCACGAGGGGGACATAACCAGCCCACAGGGGGGCACGAGGGGGACATAACCAGCCCACAGAGGGGCACGAGGGGGACATAACCAGCCCACAGAGGGGCACGAGGGGGACATAACCAGCCACTAACCCCAAACCTAACCACTAAATAGTTACTTATTGAACCGACACCCCAACCTCAATCTTTTACTATTTGAGCACAGCGGTGGAAAAAGTACTCAAATTTGGAAATACTCTGTTCAAAGTAAAAGTCTGCAAATTCAAAATGTACTTCAGTAAAATTACAAAAGTGCTGGTATGAAAAGTAGAAAGTAGGCTACTCGTTTTGCAGAATGTCCATTTTCACAAGTTTACAAATGTATCAAAAATCTTTTGAAAATAAGAGGATTTACAAGCTTACGCAGTACACACACACGCATGCACACACACACACACACACACTCACACACACACACACACACACGCATGCACAGTTGCACACACAGGCTGACACAGCAGATTAGGTAAACACCAGAGCAGGCCGTGCAGTAAAATGAGACTATTGTAAGGAAGGAGTGGTTGGTTTTGGGAGGTGTTCTGCTTTGCATCGTGTCCGCTGTTGTTTTTGTCATCGTCACGGCCAGGGCGGGAAAACCTTGTTATTATCTTAAAAAAAACATTTCAAAGTTGTCGATTTACGAGCCAACAACAACGCCTCTTCGCCACGCGGCGTGTTGTGAGCTAGTAGAACGGCCCTACTGTCACTACTTTTGCGCAAAACTCTTGTATGATGAAGTAATTATTAGTATTTTAACCATATTGTCTGTGAGTGTGTGGCCCCTTAAAGGGGAAAACCACCCATTTTCAACATTTTACTATGTCATTAATATACCTTAGAGCTGTTGTGTGGAAATAATAAAAAAGTCCCCCCATTCTGTGTTTCCTAGAACTGTAATTATGAAAAGAAATTATTAACATGGTGAAACACATCTTGATGACATCATCAAGATGTGTTTCACCATGTTAATGATTTTTTTCAGACCTCTAGTTCTAGGAAACACAGAATGGGGGAACTTTTTTTATTATTTCCACACAACAGCTCTAAGGTATATTAATGACATAGTAAAATGTTGAAAATGAGTGGAATGCCCCTTTAATTGCTTTTATATTGTTGTTCTGGAGTGGATTTTCACATACAGCCGATTGGTTTATTAATTGATTGAGTGACGACACCCAGTTTATTCTCAGGTATTTAAGGATTTCAAGGCCATACCCATGTGATGTAACTTGAGGAAGCCTGGAGGGGCGAAACATTGTTGTTGTAGGTTGAAATAAAAAGGACGGGGATCAGAATTATATTGTGTGCGGACATTCCACTTTTTATTCATATGATGTAAGGCATTCATTTAAAAAACAACGTAAAGAGTTGAAACATGGAGATTATGGTTTCCTCCTGACAGTGACAAAAACAACGTAAAGAGTTGAAACATGGAGATTATGGTTTCCTCCTGACAGTGACAAAAACAACGTAAAGAGTTGAAACA
The DNA here is from genome assembly GCF_951216825.1 of Electrona antarctica. Taxonomy (NCBI): domain Eukaryota; kingdom Metazoa; phylum Chordata; class Actinopteri; order Myctophiformes; family Myctophidae; genus Electrona; species Electrona antarctica. The sequence goes on along the minus strand of NC_136805.1, from coordinate 2,063,863 downwards.
TGGAGATTATGGTTTCCTCCTGACAGTGACAAAAACAACGTAAAGAGTTGAAACATGGAGATTATGGTTTCCTCCTGACAGTGACAAAAACAACGTAAAGAGTTGAAACATGGAGATTATGGTTTCCTCCTGACAGTGACAAAAACAACGTAAAGAGTTGAAACATGGAGATTATGGTTTCCTCCTGACAGTGACAAAAACAACGTAAAGAGTTGAAACATGGAGATTATGGTTTCCTCCTGACAGTGACAAAAACAACGTAAAGAGTTGAAACATGGAGATTATGGTTTCCTCCTGTCCTGACAGTGACACGATGAAAGCAAAGCCCTCGCAGCAGCAGCTGTATGACAAAAACCACACTGGATGATTTAAAACTAAGGAAGTACACTCTATGAAAAGATGATAATGCATTTTTTGTTAAACTTAAGTATACACGAATGAGGACACTCCAGGGAATAAAGGGCTCTATAAAAAAGATGATACTAGGGTTTTTTTTAAACTAATTATACTTAAACAAGTACACTAAAGGGCCCTATAAATAGATGATAATAGGATTTTAAATAAATGAGTACCCTCCAGGGAATAAAGCGCTCTATATAAAGTGCATTGCGCTGCTCTGGGGCTACGCGGACTTGACAGCAGCATAAATCTAGTGATCTAAGGTGACAGAGAGCACACTTCACTTCTGACCGAGCTCAGCTGCCAAGCGCTGCTGGTAATTACACGGTGAAATTATACCGTTGTCGGCTTGTGTTTTATTCCCCCAGGGATGGTCAACAGAACACCAGCAGACGACCGACCGTCTCTTCTGAAGATGGTGAATTCAGAAATGTAGTTATGCGTCGAGTCAGTGAGTTCTGTGGGGTGTCAGTTTGTTATTAAAAAGGACGACTTCACCACTTTTCAACCAAGGGCCCTTTTGCAGCAACACAAAAAAATCACACGTGTGAACTAAGTGAGATGCGCCCACTGTATTTATATTGGTCTTAGGTCGTCATTTAGTGCCTTAAACATTAAAGTCCATAGACTTTGCACGGCGTGAAAAGAGGAGTTAACGGGCTATTATGGGCACTAGATTTGCCCGTAAACCTCAAGTTGAACAGGCATAAACAGTTAAACCTCAAGTTGAACAGGCATAAACAGTAATATACAGGTGTGCTGGTATTCATTCGGTGGTTTAACGGAGTTTGTTGGAAAGTTTAACAGGAGTTTCCTGTAATATACACGTTCGTATTCCATGCTTTTTGTGCAGTGTTGGCTGGCAAACGATTTACATCATAAGTGCTCTAAGCAAGCAAACATTAACAATCCGTGCTGCCATATATGACTAATGTAATGTTCAAAAGCCATGCATTGGAGAGAGGCTATCATCATACATCACATTCCGTGCTCAGCCAATCAGCTGATGCTCATACATACACACAAAGCTGTGCATAGGAGGGGCTGGCACCCCTCAAAAAATCACATATCATGAATACAGCATCCGATTTTCTTCAAACGTGAATCACAGATCGACATCAGGAGTTGTTCAACAGTCTGATGGTAGCCAGGGCCACTATCCGCCTCATTCACGCACACGCACAGTCGCACACACACACACACACACACACAGTGACAGATGACCAACATGCTCAGAGCTGGCTTTCTCAAACAGGAAGTGGGTCTTTGTTTTGTCTAAAACCATTCAAACTTGACATGTCACACACACACACACACACACACACACACACAGTCTTGTAGTGGTCTTGTAGGAAGACCGACCACCACACGTAACTAGTCTGAGAGTGTACAAATGGAACCAAATGGACCCTGGACAGGTCTGTAACTCTGAGCGTGTACAAATGGAACCAAATGGACCCTGGACAGGTCTGTAACTCTGAGAGTGTACAAATGGAACCAAATGGACCCTGGACAGGTCTGTAACTCTGAGAGTGTACAAATGGAACCAAATGGACCCTGGACAGGTCTGTAACTCTGAGAGTGTACAAATGGAACCAAATGGACCCTGGACAGGTCTGTAACTCTGAGAGTGTACAAATGGCAAATGTAGGCACAAACAATGGCAGACATCATCATCATCAACAACAAAACACAATGCATAACTTTCTCCACACACACACACACACACACACACACACACACACACTTAAGGGAGTACAGCACTTGGGAAAACAAACCAGAGGCCAGGGACAATTTCATTTAGAAAAAACAAATAATGATGTAACCTTGAGAGAGAGAGAGAGAGAGAGAGAGAGAGAGAGAGAGAGAGAGAGAGAGAGAGAGAGAGAGAAACTTGTTTTCCACCCCCATGTTTATATAGGCTACACTTAATCATCTTTAAAATGCTCTCTCTCTAGGTCCAGGTTAGCTTGGTCCAGAGACTGACAACACATTGCATTTCTGTAAATCGATTTTCAATCATGTTCAGAATCGAGGACAAATCTATCTCTCTCCCAGTCGTAAGGCCATTGTTTTGCCTAAGTTGTATTCAATAAATACCAGTTAATATGGGTCTCTACTCTCTACCATAACATGACTTATGGATTGTTATTGAATAAACAGTTAATAGTCCACCTAGCATCGCAGACACGTTTTAGTGTAGACCTACTATAACTTATAGAGTTGAAGTTGGACCTCATTTACTGATGGTTGTATTTGGGAAGCCTTCCCAAATACACACAAAAAAGCTAAAGTATGTCCAGAAAGGGTTTAGTATAATAGCCTATAATGAGGGTTGAAGACAACATGGTGAGTGTTTATCATTTCTTACCATGCGACGTCTTGAGGACAGCTGTGGAACACTCAGTACTCCTACACTCCTGTCCTCTGGTCTGGACAGAAACTACCACTTTGTCCACTTAGAGCTGTGTCCACTGTCTCTGTGTCCACTGTCTGTGTCTGCAGTTTGTCCAAATGTAAGTCCACTGTATGCACTGTATGTCCACTGTACTGTATGTCCACTCAGTCCGCTGTGTGTGTCCACTGTACTGTCTGTCCACTGTCCACTGTGTGTGTCCACTGTATGTCCCCTCAGTCCGCTGTATATCCGACACACGGACGGAGAGACAACAAACAAAACAAACGCAGTAACGCAGCTGCTGTTTTTTACATTATTAGCGTCCACCGTTTCTGTTGCTGTGAATTCTCTCTTGCTGGTGTAGTAGTGGTGGTAGAGCGAGCTGCACAGACAGCACAGAGAGAGAGAGTGTTGTTATAATGGTTGAGGCGAGGAGGAGGAGTGTGGCTGTTTCTGCTGCTATCTAGACGGAATGAGTGACTCTCTCTCTGTTGCTGTTGCTGTTGCTCTCCCTCTCTCTCTCTCTCTCTCTCCCTCTCTCTCCTCCAGCACACTGAGCCCCGCCCCCTGGAGTAGACCCCGCCCACCACTAGAGAGCAGTGGTCCTCAGAGAAGTGGGGTCGCCCAGGGGTCCTTGGGGGGGGGGGGGGGTCACCACAGGGGGGGGGGGGGGGGGAACCACAGGGGGGGGGGGGGGGGGGGTCACCACAGGAATTTATTTATGTTTTGATAATGTTTTTTTTTTCTCTTCTCTTTTTTGTAAATCACTTTTGACTGAATCAGGACCATGTTATCTGTTAGCTCTGGTCCATACCTCTAACGCATTAGAGCTATGGACCAGAGCTAGTTATCTGGTCCATACCTCTAACGCATTAGAGCTATGGACCAGAGCTAGTTATCTGGTCCATACCTCTAACGCATTAGAGCTATGGACCAGACCTAGTTATCTGGTCCATACCTCTAACGCATTAGAGCTATGGACCAGAGCTAGTTATCTGGTCTATACCTTTAACGCATTAGAGCTATGGACCAGAGCTAGTTATCTGGTCCATACCTCTAACGCATTAGAGCTATGGACCAGAGCTAGTTATCTGGTCCATAGCTCTAACGCATTAGAGGTATGGACCAGACCTAGTTATCTGGTCCATACCTCTAACGCATTAGAGCTATGGACCAGAGCTAGTTATCTGGTCCATACCTCTAACGCATTAGAGGTATGGACCAGACCTAGTTATCTGGTCCATACCTCTAACGCATTAGAGCTATGGACCAGAGCTAGTTATCTGGTCCATAGCTCTAACGCATTAGAGGTATGGACCAGACCTAGTTATCTGGTCCATACCTCTAACGCATTAGAGCTATGGACCAGAGCTAGTTATCTGTGTGAGGCACACTATTGAAAGTTGTATAATATGCATCTGTACAAAGTCTAGAGGACTGTCACTGCGCCACGACAACCCATTAAAACCTGTTGCATTGTGTGGCTTATTGGCACAACGTGACCCAGCTGCTGTGAGCTTGTAGATCTGCTATTGGCACAAAGTCACCCAGCTGCTGTGAGCTTGTAGATCTGCTATGTTTTTTAATGTACACAAATTATGGCTAAAATCATTAACCCATTTAGGCCTGACCTAAATTCTTCTAAATTCTCCAGTTTTCTGAAATAAATATTTTCACGATTTTTCAAAAATAGCAGACCTACAAGCTCATAGCGCGCCACTCGGTGGCGCGCTATGAGCTTGTAGATCTGCTATTTTTCCATAGCTAAAGTATAACCTGAGTAGGGGTTTTCAACTGATTGTGAATGAGGGACCACCACCCTGACTTAGAATCAACCTGGGGACCACCACCCTGACTTAGAATCAACCCGGGGACCACCACCCTGACTTAGAATCAACCCGGGGACCACCACCCTGACTTAGAATCAACCCGGGGACCACCACCCTGACTTAGAATCAACCCGGGGACCACCACCCTGACTTAGAATCAACCCGGGGACCACCACCCTGACTTAGAATCAACCTGGGGACCACCACCCTGACTTAGAATCAACCTGGGGACCACCACCCTGACTTAGAATCAACCTGGGGACCACCACCCTGACTTAGAATCAACCTGGGGACCACCACCCTGACTTAGAATCAACCCGGGGACCACCACCGTGACTTAGAATCAACCCGGGGACCACCACCCTGACTTAGAATCAACCCGGGGACCACCACCCTGACTTAGAATCAACCTGGGGACCACCACCCTGACTTAGAATCAACCTGGGGACCACCACCCTGACTTAGAATCAACCTGGGGACCACCACCGTGACTTAGAATCAACCTGGGGACCACCACCCTGACTTAGAATCAACCCGGGGACCACCACCCTGACTTAGAATCAACCCGGGGACCACCACCCTGACTTAGAATCAACCCGGGGACCACCACCCTGACTTAGAATCAACCCGGGGACCACCACCCTGACTTAGAATCAACCTGGGGACCACCACCCTGACTTAGAATCAACCTGGGGACCACCACCCTGACTTAGAATCAACCTGGGGACCACCACCCTGACTTAGAATCAACCTGGGGACCACCACCCTGACTTAGAATCAACCCGGGGACCACCACCCTGACTTAGAATCAACCCGGGGACCACCACCCTGACTTAGAATCAACCCGGGGACCACCACCCTGACTTAGAATCAACCTGGGGACCACCACCCTGACTTAGAATCAACCCGGGGACCACCACCCTGACTTAGAATCAACCCGGGGACCACCACCCTGACTTAGAATCAACCATGGGGACCACTGTTGTGTTGTGGACCTTTGTACCTACCTACCTACATGTGTAATGGACCTTTGAAAACCGCTTTGAGTAGGCATGTAGTGAATAGAAAAGCGCTATGAAAATGCAATCCATTATTATATTGTATTATTGTATTTGATGTATTACCATGTGTTGTTCTTGCTTGCTGTAAGTCGCTCCGGATTTAGAGCGTCTGCTAAAGGCCTATATATTGTATATGTCAGTATTGTGTAGGCTGCTATACGGTGTATAGGCCACTGCAGAGATGTGTGTGTGTGTGTGTGTGTGTGTGTGTGTGTGTGTGTGTGTGTGTGTGTGTGTAGGCTGCTATACGGTGTATAGGCCACTGCAGAGATGTGTGTGTGTGTGTGTGTGTGTGTAGGCTGCTATACGGTGTGTAGGCCACTGCAGAGATGTGTGTGTGTGTGTGTGTGTGTGTAGGCTGCTATACGGTGTGTAGGCCACTGCAGAGATGTGTGTGTGTGTAGGCTGCTATACGGTGTGTAGGCCACTGCAGAGATGTGTGTGTGTGTGTGTGTGTGTGTAGGCTGCTATACGGTGTGTAGGCCACTGCAGAGATGTGTGTGTGTGTAGGCTGCTATACGGTGTGTAGGCCACTGCAGAGATGTGTGTGTGTGTGTGTGTGTGTGTAGGCTGCTATACGGTGTGTAGGCCACTGCAGAGATGTGTGTGTGTGTAGGCTGCTATACGGTGTGTAGGCCACTGCAGAGATGTGTGTGTGTGTAGGCTGCTATACGGTGTGTAGGCCACTGCAGAGATGTGTGTGTGTGTAGGCTGCTATACGGTGTGTAGGCCACTGCAGAGATGTGTGTGTGTGTAGGCTGCTATACGGTGTGTAGGCCACTTTATAGTGGCAGCGGTGGCCGAACGGAGAGCGGATCGGTCTTGATACCGGAAGGTCGCCAGTTCGAATCAGCGGTCCGACACGTTAAAATTACCACCGCTGAAGTGCCCTTGAACAAGGCATTGAACCACTACGATGAAATGTGTTCTATGAGCAGGGCCTGGCTGGAAACGAGTTCTTGAGCTTAGCCCAGATACCCTGGGTAAATATAGTAATCATTTCATTTCATTTCATTTCATTTCATTTCACTGCAGAGATGCAGGGATGAAATGGAGAGTTGGTACATAACCCAGATTCCAAGCCTAGTGGAGCAAAACCGGTTTCTCTGCTGTGTGTGTGTGTGTGTGTGTGTGTGTGTGTGTGTGTGTGTGTGTGTGTGTGTGTGTGTGTGTGTGTGTGTGTGTGTAGGCTACTCAAAATATGTATATGTATCTGAATGCACCAGTGAACTAGAAAGAACGCTACACACACACACACGCACACGCGCACACACACACACACACACACACACACACACACACACACACACACACACACACAGCAGTGAATGGTGATGAGTCACGTTCTTAATGTCATTCCTCAGATGCAACGCAGTGAGATTCACACAGCACACACAGACAGACACCATGTGCTGTTGTCTGGTTAGGTTACTGTGTGTTATGTTTAGAGTTGGAAACACTGTCTTCACTCCATCTGTCTGGGTCAGGGGTGAACAAACCCTTTCAGATATTTTCACTGAGTGTTTGTCGTCCCACTCCCAGATGTCTTCTCTTCTCTTCTCTTCTCAATGGTGCATTTATATAGCGCCTTTATCCAATGCGCTTTACATAGATTGTGCATTACATTCACCCATTCACACACACATGGCGGAGGAAACCATGCAAGGCACCAACCAGCACATCAGGAGCAACTAGAAAAAGTGCCCTTCTGGGCACAGGTCTCCACCAGGAGGATAGGAGTGTGTGTGCATGTTTAGGAGTGATATAAACATGTTTGTTTGTTTTTTGCAACAATTTTCTTCATTTTGTTGTTTGCAGAGCCAGATCACTCATAGCATCTCTGAGGATAGAATTCTGGATGAACAGGACATTTGCAGCATTTTGTACAAAACGGGCCACTCCTGAAAACTTTGGAAGGCAATCTTAGCCAATCAGTGTAGAATCTGAGAAAGCAAACAGACTTGTCTTGATCACATGACTACAGAGATCATGTATACCGATTTGCATGAGATTTGGATGAAATCCAAACTGTGACTAATATAAACAATGTGTTTTGCAGAAATCGGCCTCATGGTGGCGCTATAACCGGCAGATGTGGAGGGATGCAGGGAAAATGTTTTTCCATGGCCTCTAGGGAGTGTGCATACAAAGTTGTACACAGATCGATGCAGTTATAGGTAAAAACAGGAATTGCCCTGTTATAGCGCCACCATGAGGCTTTGGAAAACAAATTGTGTCATGTCGTCCTCAGCCTAGTGGAAATGTGCATGTATAATTTCACGGAAATTCCACACTGTGTTTGTGATTTGTGGAATTTTGTTCGAAACGGACCAATCATGTGAGCTTTGGAAGCGAATCTTAGCCAATCAGGAAGGAAGATGGGAAATGGTGCAGATCCGTGTTGATCACATGACTATGGAGATAGTGTATACCGAATTGTGTGATGTATGGATAAAATGTGTACGAGTAATCTACAGAAATGTGTTTTGCCTAAATCTGCCTCATGGTGGCGCTATAACAGGCCGTTGAGGAATATTTGGGGCAGAGGTTCATCGTTGGCATCCAGGGAGTGTGTGTGCAAAGTTTGGCATGGATCGGGCCAACGGTGCCGGAGATTAGCTGGTAACAGACGGACGGAAGGAAGGAAGGACGGACGCACACACACACACACGGACGGAGTGCAAAACATACTCTCTCCCCATGCCTTCGGCCTGTCTCTCCCCATCCCTTCGGCCTGGTGGAGACAATTAGGGGTTCAGTGTCTTGCTCAAGGATACTTCGACACTAACTCTGGGGGAGCCCGGGTTCGAACTGGCAACCTTGTGGTTACCATCTGCCCACTCTACCCCTGAGTCACTGCCGCCTCCTCTCCTCTCCTCTCCTCTCCTCTCCTCTCCTCTCCTCTCCTCTCCTCTCCTCTCCTCTCCTCTCCTCTCCTCTCCTCTCCTCTCCTCTCCTCTCTCTCCCCCCCCTCCCTCCTTAAGCTTTCCTTTATTTCCAGACAGCTGACGTCCATTCATGAGGACCAGCAGTCAGTGTTTTGTTTTTAAATAAATGTCTCTGCTATGCAGACGGAGCTGCTTGCTTGTTGGGGCTCCCTCCCTCTGTCCAAGCGGTGAAAATGCTCTCTCCACTTATCTCTGCGTCCATGATGGGCCTCCAGACAGAAGAATGCGATCCCACAGAGACTTCTTCCAGTAATGATAATTGTCAGCGTGGCTGCTGCTGATAACAATGGCCTCTCCAAGCTAACCACTGGGGTGGAACTTGGACGTTTTTTTTTTGTATTACTGAACAACTTAACCGATTTAGACCTGAGAAAAGATTCTACAAATGTCTTGTAAATCCTGACCCATGTTTCTATGTCAGTCGTTTTTCAAGGCCCCCAAAAAAAATATGTAATTGGCCGCCGACCCCCATCTGAAAATATGTTGTTCCAGGGACCCCCCCAGAAGCAAAGATTTGAGTTAATATGTTCGCTTTGAAATAATATTTATTCAAAGATTTCCGTAACATTTTTACGATTTTTCAAAAAAAGCAGATCTACAAGTTCATAGCGCAGCACTCGGTGCCGCGCTATGAGCTTGTAGATCTGCTATTTTTCAATAGCTAAAGTATAACATAGAGTCATAGACCATCGACAAGCTCACAACACGGTGTTTTGTAGTCATCATCCTGATGACTACAAAACAATACTACAACATGACCTTTCCTCCGAGGTGGAAAGCCTGGTGAGGCGAGGTTAGGTTGCACCAGGGCATGCAGCAGGCAGTAGGTTGCACCAGGGCGTGCACGGTGGCAGTAGGTTGCACCAGGGCATGCAGCAGGCAGTAGGTTGCACCAGGGCGTGCACGGAGGCAGTAGGTTGCACCAGGGCGTGCACGGAGGCAGTAGGTTGCACCAGGGCGTGCAGCAGGCAGTAGGTTGCACCAGTGCGTGCACGGAGGCAGTAGGTTGCACCAGGGCGTGCACGGTGGCAGTAGGTTGCACCAGGGCGTGCAGCAGGCAGTAGGTTGCACCAGGGCGTGCAGCAGGCAGTAGGTTGCACCAGGGCATGCACGGAGGCAGTAGGTTGCACCAGGGCGTGCAGCAGGCAGTAGGTTGCACCAGGGCATGCACGGAGGCAGTAGGTTGCACCAGGGCATGCAGCAGGCAGTAGGTTGCACCAGGGCGTGCAGCAGGCAGTAGGTTGCACCAGGGAGTGCACGGTGGCAGTAGGTTGCACCAGGGCGTGCAGCAGGCAGTAGGTTGCACCAGGGCGTGCACGGTGGCAGTAGGTTGCACCAGGGCGTGCAGCAGGCAGTAGGTTGCACCAGGGCGTGCAGCAGGCAGTAGGTTGCACCAGGGCGTGCAGCAGGCAGTAGGTTGCACCAGGGCGTGCAGCAGGCAGTAGGTTGCACCAGGGCATGCAGCAGGCAGTAGGTTGCACCAGGGCATGCACGGAGGCAGTAGGTTGCACCAGGGCGTGCAGCAGGCAGTAGGTTGCACCAGGGCGTGCAGCAGGCAGTAGGTTGCACCAGGGCGTGCACGGAGGCAGTAGGTTGCACCAGGGCGTGCAGCAGGCAGTAGGTTGCACCAGGGAGTGCAGCAGGCAGTAGGTTGCACCAGGGAGTGCAGCAGGCAGTAGGTTGCACCAGGGCGTGCACGGTGGCAGTAGGTTGCACCAGGGCGTGCAGCAGGCAGTAGGTTGCACCAGGGCATGCAGCAGGCAGTAGGTTGCACCAGGGCGTGCACGGTGGCAGTAGGTTGCACCAGGGCGTGCAGCAGGCAGTAGGTTGCACCAGGGCGTGCACGGAGGCAGTAGGTTGCACCAGGGCATGCACGGAGGCAGTAGGTTGCACCAGGGCATGCACGGAGGCAGTAGGTTGCACCAGGGCATGCACGGAGGCAGTAGGTTGCACCAGGGCGTGCAGCAGGCAGTAGGTTGCACCAGGGAGTGCACGGTGGCAGTAGGTTGCACCAGGGCGTGCAGCAGGCAGTAGGTTGCACCAGGGCGTGCACGGTGGCAGTAGGTTGCACCAGGGCGTGCACCAGGCAGTAGGTTGCACCAGGGTGTGCACAGAGGCAGTAGGTTGCACCAGGGCGTGCACCGAGGCAGTAGGTTGCACCAGGGCATGCAGCAGGCAGTAGGTTGCACCAGGGCGTGCACGGAGGCAGTAGGTTGCACCAGGGCATGCAGCAGGCAGTAGGTTGCACCAGGGCGTGCAGCAGGCAGTAGGTTGCACCAGGGCGTGCAGCAGGCAGTAGGTTGCACCAGGGCGTGCAGCAGGCAGTAGGTTGCACCAGGGAGTGCACGGTGGCAGTAGGTTGCACCAGGGCGTGCAGCAGGCAGTAGGTTGCACCAGGGCGTGCAGCAGGCAGTAGGTTGCACCAGGGCGCCCACGGAGGCAGTAGGTTGCACCAGGGCGTGCAGCAGGCAGTAGGTTGCACCAGGGCGTGCAGCAGGCAGTAGGTTGCACCAGGGCATGCACGGAGGCAGTAGGTTGCACCAGGGAGTGCACGGAGGCAGTAGGTTGCACCAGGGCGTGCAGCAGGCAGTAGGTTGCACCAGGGAGTGCACGGTGGCAGTAGGTTGCACCAGGGCGTGCAGCAGGCAGTAGGTTGCACCAGGGAGTGCACGGAGGCAGTAGGTTGCACCAGGGCGTGCAGCAGGCAGTAGGTTGCACCAGGGCGTGCAGCAGGCAGTAGGTTGCACCAGGGCGTGCAGCAGGCAGTAGGTTGCACCAGGGCATGCAGCAGGCAGTAGGTTGCACCAGGGCGTGCAGCAGGCAGTAGGTTGCACCAGGGCGTGCACGGAGGCAGTAGGTTGCACCAGGGCGTGCAGCAGGCAGTAGGTTGCACCAGGGCATGCAGCAGGCAGTAGGTTGCACCAGGGCGTGCAGCAGGCAGTAGGTTGCACCAGGGCATGCACGGAGGCAGTAGGTTGCACCAGGGCATGCACGGAGGCAGTAGGTTGCACCAGGGCATGCAGCAGGCAGTAGGTTGCACCAGGGCATGCAGCAGGCAGTAGGTTGCACCAGGGCGTGCAGCAGGCAGTAGGTTGCACCAGGGCATGCACGGAGGCAGTAGGTTGCACCAGGGCATGCAGCAGGCAGTAGGTTGCACCAGGGCGTGCAGCAGGCAGTAGGTTGCACCAGGGCGTGCAGCAGGCAGTAGGTTGCACCAGGGCATGCAGCAGGCAGTAGGTTGCACCAGGGCATGCAGCAGGCAGTAGGTTGCACCAGGGCATGCAGCAGGCAGTAGGTTGCACCAGGGCATGCAGCAGGCAGTAGGTTGCACCAGGGCGTCCACGGAGGCAGTAGGTTGCACCAGGGCATGCACGGAGGCAGTAGGTTGCACCAGGGCGTGCAGCAGGCAGTAGGTTGCACCAGGGCGTGCACGGTGGCAGTAGGTTGCACCAGGGCATGCACGGAGGCAGTAGGTTGCACCAGGGCATGCAGCAGGCAGTAGGTTGCACCAGGGCATGCACGGAGGCAGTAGGTTGCACCAGGGCATGCAGCAGGCAGTAGGTTGCACCAGGGCGTGCAGCAGGCAGTAGGTTGCACCAGGGCATGCACGGAGGCAGTAGGTTGCACCAGGGCATGCAGCAGGCAGTAGGTTGCACCAGGGCATGCATGGAGGCAGTAGGTTGCACCAGGGCGTGCACGGAGGCAGTAGGTTGCACCAGGGCGTGCAGCAGGCAGTAGGTTGCACCAGGGCATGCAGCAGGCAGTAGGTTGCACCAGGGCGTGCAGCAGGCAGTAGGTTGCACCAGGGCATGCAGCAGGCAGTAGGTTGCACCAGGGCATGCAGCAGGCAGTAGGTTGCACCAGGGCATGCAGCAGGCAGTAGGTTGCACCAGGGCGTGCACGGAGGCAGTGGGTTGCACCAGGGCGTGCAGCAGGCAGTAGGTTGCACCAGGGCGTGCACGGAGGCAGTAGGTTGCACCAGGGCGTGCAGCAGGCAGTAGGTTGCACCAGGGCGTGCAGCAGGCAGTAGGTTGCACCAGGGCGTGCACGGAGGCAGTAGGTTGCACCAGGGCGTGCAGCAGGCAGTAGGTTGCACCAGGGCGTGCAGCAGGCAGTAGGTTGCACCAGGGCGTGCAGCAGGCAGTAGGTTGCACCAGGGCGTGCAGCAGGCAGTAGGTTGCACCAGGGCATGCAGCAGGCAGTAGATTGCACCAGGGCGCCCACGGAGGCAGTAGGTTGCACCAGGGCGTGCAGCAGGCAGTAGATTGCACCAGGGCGCCCACGGAGGCAGTAGGTTGCACCAGGGAGTGCAGCAGGCAGTAGGTTGCACCAGGGCATGCAGCAGGCAGTAGGTTGCACCAGGGCGTGCACGGAGGCAGTAGGTTGCACCAGGGCATGCAGCAGGCAGTAGGTTGCACCAGGGCGTGCAGCAGGCAGTAGGTTGCACCAGGGCGTGCACAGAGGCAGTAGGTTGCACCAGGGCGTGCAGCAGGCAGTAGGTTGCACCAGGGCGTGCACGGAGGCAGTAGGTTGCACCAGGGAGTGCACGGAGGCAGTAGGTTGCACCAGGGAGTGCAGCAGGCAGTGGTTGCACGGAGGCAGTAGGTTGCACCAGGGCGTGCAGCAGGCAGTAGGTTGCACCAGGGCGTGCACAGAGGCAGTAGGTTGCACCAGGGCGTGCAGCAGGCAGTAGGTTGCACCAGGGAGTCCACGGAGGCAGTAGGTTGCACCAGGGCGTGCACAGAGGCAGTAGGTTGCACCAGGGCATGCAGCAGGCAGTAGGTTGCACCAGGGCGTGCACGGTGGCAGTAGGTTGCACCAGGGAGTGCATGGAGGCAGTAGGTTGCACCAGGGTGTGCACGGAGGCAGTAGGTTGCACCAGGGTGTGCACGGAGGCAGTAGGTTGCACCAGGGAGTGCACGGAGGCAGTAGGTTGCACCAGGGAGTGCAGCAGGCAGTAGGTTGCACCAGGGCATGCACGGAGGCAGTAGGTTGCACCAGGGAGTGCAGCAGGCAGTAGGTTGCACCAGGGCATGCACGGAGGCAGTAGGTTGCACCAGGGTGTGCACGGAGGCAGTAGGCAGTAGGTTGCACCAGGGCGTGCAGCAGGCAGTAGGTTGCACCAGGGCGTGCACGGAGGCAGTAGGTTGCACCAGGGCGTGCACGGAGGCAGTAGGTTGCACCAGGGAGTGCAGCAGGCAGTAGGTTGCACCAGGGCATGCACGGAGGCAGTAGGTTGCACCAGGGTGTGCACGGAGGCAGTAGGTTGCACCAGGGCGTGCAGCAGGCAGTAGGTTGCACCAGGGCGTGCACGGAGGCAGTAGGTTGCACCAGGGAGTGCAGCAGGCAGTAGGTTGCACCAGGGAGTGCAGCAGGCAGTAGGTTGCACCAGGGCATGCAGCAGGCAGTAGGTTGCACCAGGGAGTGCATGGAGGCAGTAGGTTGTACCAGGGCGTGCAGCAGGC